>NC_031768.1:63346919-63445503 GCF_001522545.3 Parus major | reverse complement strand
AAGTGACCATAATGGTTGGTTTCTGTGAGTAGCAAAAATGGTTCAGTGAAGAACAGTCATAGTTAATCACTAGCTGGGGGAACTTAAGGCAATGCCTGACTTTCCACTAAGGGATCACAAGAAGAGCCTGTTCACAAGAAACATACCAGCAAAGTCAAAGGAGGAAAAAATTAAGAGATTTGACAGAGATCCATAAAACACGGACATTTGACCCTCAGGTCTGGATTAAAATACAGTAGTTGGAGTCAAAGTTTGCAGTAGTTATGGTCTTTGTTAAAACTTGTATTGCTTATGTACTGACTCAAAAGGTATTTTTCTAATGTCACCATTCTTGCAATTTATTAGATCTACCTTTGGCTTGTCATGATCCATGTCATGCCCCTGTCATGATCTCATAGAAGGCCTTTTGTAGATCAGCTGATCTGGGCACTGTCCAGTAATTTAGTCATCATTCTCTAGATTTTCTTTGCTAGACATTGACTTCAGCTGAGATCAGGACATAATGAAGGGTACTGTTTCTTTGTCTGATGGTGAATAGTTGTAATTTCTGTTCAGTTGGTTGGGTTATTTTTATTTCACCTATAAAACATAACACATTCCAGAGACTTTTGGCCAGCAGGACGTGGACAGTCATTGCTTGAAGAGATAGGTCAGCGGGTCTAGCACACATCATTATCATGTTTTATGTGTCCTTCTATTTTTATTTTAGGCAAAAATATTCCTCTTTGTTGCTATATTGTTATAATGGCAAGAGTAATCATCTATATTAAATATCTTATCAGCATACTAGCGAGCATATACAAAGGAAGATAAGCTTTATACTTCAGCCATAGGGACATGGTGTCACTAAGGTGATGCAGTTAGGCAGCCACAAACAGATATTTGTTCTCATGGCTCCATGATCTAAACCATTTGTTTCTTTTTTTTCTTAGGTGAAATTTGGGCCCTCACTGAAGCGAGTGGTAGTGCCATGACCAATGTAACTGACCTTGACAGGGATGTGGCCACATAGTGTAAACAATAACTTCCTTAGGAAAGTCCTTTATTCTGTAGTATTCTAGAATCAGATAAATTTAGACTAAACCCTATTAGTTTTGCTGATACAGTACTTCCCTTGAAATCAATGATTGGGTTTTTTTTAGCAGGAGATGAACAGGAAGATTTTGTGGGCTTAGCATATATTAAAGTGCACACTGTATTGCTAGTGCTATCTTTGCAGTTATCTTTTATAACAAACAGAAGTTTTATAGCTCCTCAGACAGGTAGTTGATCCAGCATCACATATATTAGAGCCACTACTGCTGACTGTGAGGCATGACAATAAATCCTCAAGTGAGATAGCATGAGCTAATCTAAAACTTCAGAACAGTGCATTCTCCTGGACCTTCAAGGGACACAGGTTTCACTACATGACTACATGCTGCTGTCAGGGTGACCTTTGGCCAAATCATTCACGCAGGCATATTTCCAGTTTCCAGATGATGACAACATTGTCTGAGTTGTTGTGTTTTTTAAATAAAATAGGATCAATTTGGTCTGGTGAAAAGATTATACAATATTAATCTCTAAGAAAAAAGACCATTAAAAAATCCATCTCTAATTGACTTAAAGATATGGAATATTTTCCTGTGCTACTGCCTAATGGTTGGATTTTCTAGTCCAACCTTAGCACAAAAAAACCATCAAAATACTGGAGAAAGCCAAGGAATAATTTCAGGGCAGAGAACTAGTGAAGATTATATGGCAGTGGTGGATTTCTTTTGGGGTGTGCTGTGTGCAGTGGAGAGCCTGGCAGAGACAAGTGTCACCCGATCATCTACAGGGACATCAGCATAAAGGGCTGTAAACCTTTTCACAGGGATAGCATAGCTGAGCAGCAATATATCATATTCCTTCAGATACTCTTCTTCACTGCAGGACCTGTAAATTGTATGCAAAAATAGCATTGTCAAATTCTTTTTATCTATTATACTGTAAGAAAAATACTACTAATTATGGGCATTTGTTGTATGACTTTTCACATCCCTGGCTTCATGATGCTCCCCATTCCTATGTGCTCTGTGCATCATATTGAGGCAAGCTCTGCATTAGTCCCTTCCCTTCCCTCCCTCCCTCCCTCCCTCCCTCCTGTTAGTGTATTTGCACATTTTTTTTTTCCTTCATCACAGAAATCTTCCTTTCTCACACTCATTTGCCTGTGACCACACCCAAAAACAGGGCTAGTCCTTCTTCTTTAAGAAAATATTTTCTTTACATCCTGCTCTGTCACTCCTCATTTGCCACAGGGTCAGAAATTCATCCAGCTATGTCTTTGACCCCACTCAACCTATTCATCCACTCAAGTTTTATTACTACTTAGCCTTTTGTGGAACAAATTCAGGTTACTACTACAAACCTTTCTTTGTCTTCAGAAAGTGCATGTACTCCCAAGCATTTGAAAGCAGCATTTACTAGCTTTAGCTACATAGACAGCAGGTGACATTCCCGACCACACCTTGTTCTGCAGGCTGAACCGTGCTCCTGTCAGCACCAAATGAGTGGTTTGTGAACACTTTCACCAGCTGCACAGTGGTAACAGTTGTCAAACAGTTTTGCTGTCTGAGAGGGAAAGCCCACAAAACCAGAAACCACCATAGTAAGGAACTAAGATAAGAAAATTAACAGAAAACACCCCGTGCCAGACATTTCTTTACTGACACCTGTAGTTCTGCTGCTCTGTCAAGCTTTGGTAAGGGAACTTGCAGTGGAGTAAATTACACACACTTCACAGTCTACGATTGACACACAGAAACTGATAACTGAAATCAAAGTATCTTCTGGAAGTTACAGATCACAAAATCCCAAGCATTTTATCCCACAGTGTACATCCAATTGATTTTACAGGACATTTGCTGGTGGGCAAGCAGACTGGTAAGAATGTCATGCCAAAATCACCTTTGTGAAGCATACTAGACATAGTATGCCAGCTGAGTTCTAGATGGTGACTTCATCGCAGTCACATTTGTATTTTAAAACAGGTTTTAAAAAACCTGTTTTGAGGAAAAATATACCCTGCAAATATTATTTGTATCAGAAAAGGAGAGGATTTCTTTTCATAGCTGCATCTAATACTCCCAAAAGATGAACAAGATACAAGCACTGGTATCCTCGTACACCCTTTAGACTTGTGAGAGGTATGAAGTGATCCCTTGGTTATTTCTTCTCATATTTTTTTTCAAAAGAACACATGCATAGATAAACACATGCTGTTTCAAAACTCCATTGGTTCATGTCAGCCCAATGTTTTACATTAGCTAGAAGTATTCTGGCTCACAAAACACATTCTTGAAGAAATGCACACCCATTGAGAAGCACCTGAAAACAGACCTGGTTGCTTCAAAAGAAAATGCATGTACCAACTAATAGAGGGAATTCTTTCTGGCTCCTTGTATATTTGTGGTATAACTTGTTGGACAAGACTTGGCAATGGCTTTAATTTATCTGACACTTGTGTTTCAGATGTTGGAGCCTTTCTGACCTCAAGGTGTGCCTTCACTCAGTCAACTCATCCATCAGGTTAACAACATTTGAAGTGTTGTTCAAACAACTAACAACATCCAGCTTATAGGTGGGAGGGAATCTTTCTAATAATAGGATTTTCTTGACATGCTTAAGTATTAATTGCTTACACCTGTGATGACTACAGGCTGTTTCATCTCTTCTGACATGGAGAAGTGAGATCCTGGCTCCTGGAAGCTTAGTCAGAAGGAGATCTAGAAGGAGATAACATCAGTGTAATAGGGTGGATGAGAAACAGAAACTAAGGAAAACAAGGTGTCTGAAAATGCTTTAAAGCCTCCTTGCTGACTAGCCAAGAGTAGAAACAAGGCACTACACAGACTGTTTGGAAAAGCTGGCTTTTTATGTAGAGGATCCATGTGAGGAAGCAAACAAACAAACAAAAATTAAATAGAAAAATATTCTATCACTGTCTCCATCACGCTAAGTTTTCAAGCGCTCTGGTCAGAGAGCAGTTTTTCTTGGAGGTAAATGACTCAGACTAAAAGAACAAATAATTAATGAATAAAACCCTGCAGAAGCTCAGTGCTCCACCTTGGGCATAAAGGCAATGCCTACTTGACTTGGTTGCAGTTATTTTCAGGAAGGGTCTTCAGAAGAACCACATGAAATCCCCAAACTCCCGAAGAATTAAGCTACTGCTTGAATTTTTGGGTTTTTACTACACACCATTAGAAAAATGGAAAGGTAATGTTGTTTTCACAGCTAATACCCTGGTGGAACCTGTGTCTTCTTATATAATAGCTGTGCATGGGTAAGTCATATTCTTTCCATAACATCTTACCTTTATCTGTGTATCTGCTTTCTGTCCTTTGGAAAAGCCCACAGAAATCGTTCTGCTGTGCCTCAGCATTCCAGATGGGACAAGGGACAATATGAGAGGTCATGGTCTTAAGCTGGACCAGGGGAGGTTTAGGTTGGATGGTAGGAGGAATTTCTTGGCAGAGGGTCATTGGGCGTTGGAATGGAGTGCCCAGGGAGATGGTGGAGTCTCCGTCCCCAGAGCTGTTTAAGGAAACACTGGACATGGCACTCAGTGCCATGGTCTGGTTGACATGGGGATGTTAGGTCATAGGCTGGACTCGATGATCTCAGAGATCTTTTTCAACTTGACTGACTGTGATTTTGTGCTCTGGAGCTATGAGGAGACCTTGGGAGTTCACCTCTGTGTCAGTAAAAGGACAGCAGAAACAAGACAGCCTCCTCGTTTTGACACATATAACATCCACTGCTGATAGCTAATACAACAGAGATTTCATTTATTTTTAAATTATTAATATTTAAATTTCTATGTATTTTTATTTTATCAATAAAAACAAAGGAGTAAACAGAAAAACCCCGAGTGCCGCCTGCCTCCGGGTGAGGCCTGGCTCTACAGCCGGCCTGCCTTAGGCCGGAACCAAATGCTCGGAGCGCGTTTCCGCCGGAGCCGCTCCGTGTGGCAGCGCAGGGGCCGGGGAGGGCCGCAGCCATGGCCGACACTGCCGCGCCGCCGCCGCCCGCCGCCCCCACCCCGGGACTCCCGGCTGCTCCCGGCACCAACCCGCTGTCTCGCAAGCTCAACAAGATCCTGGAGACGCGCCTGGACAATGACAAGGTGGGTCGGGCGGCGGCGGAGGGACGCGGTGGGGGCCGGATGAGCCGTCAGGGGCCGCGGGCCCCGACAGGCTTCGCGGCGGGGAGGCGAGTCCTGCCGTACCCTCAGTTCCGCTGCGGAGCTGCGGGCGGCCCTTTGCAGCATTAATTACAGATAAAATTAGTTTCCGCTTCTCCAGCAACATGCCACGCTCCTGTTTTATCCCTTCAGATCGTAGGGAGGTGTGTGTTACTTGCCTCGGAGGGCAATTCTCCAGCTTTTTGTAATTTAGGTGTTTTCTTGCTGTGGATAGGTCATTCATTTACAGAAAGTAGTCTTATTGGTTAAAGCTACTGTAAAATTGTGGACTAAGTTTTCTGTTATAAGAGAAGAAGAAAGGCTAAGCAATTACTTTAGCTGTTTTCCAAGTGATGTGGAGTATGTTAAGGTTTTTCTCTAAAAGCATTTACCTGCTTTGCTTCATTTTTAATAAGACCATGAACTTGGGGTGGGTACAGAGTATTTAACCTGCTTCTTTGTAACTGCATGCAAACTGAAGGTCCTTTTTTGTTTTCTAGGAAATGCTGGAAGCACTCAAGGCTCTCTCGACCTTTTTTGTGGAAAACAGTTTGCGCACCCGAAGGAACCTGCGTGGAGACATTGAACGACGAAGCTTGGCCATAAATGAAGAATTTGTGCACATATTCAAGCAAGTTAAAGAGGTAATGCTTTTGCAGCATGAATAGCTATTTTCCAGGAGTACTGCCATGTGATTTGAAGTTTAAAAAAAGAAAAAAGGATTAAGAGACATTTTAACTTTCCAGAACAGACTTTTACACTAGAATGGTTTCATTTGTTGGAAGTGTTGCATTGGATGTGTCAAACAGATCCAAGTCCTGAGTGAATGTTGATATTTAGAGGTGCATTACTCTGCACTGACTAACAGGGAGTCTGGAGAAACAATGATCCTTGTACCTGGGGCATCTAGTGGTGGTGGTAAGCTGGGCCTGGACACAGCATTTCTGATGAAAAACATTATTTGAACTTATTTAGGAACTCGAGAGTATAAATGAAGATGTGCAAGCAATGAGCAGCTGCTGTGAAGACATGTCCAGTCGTTTGAAGGTAATATATAAATGGAGTACTTTGAATATTTTTCGAGATGTGACTGCTTTTAAAAGGACCAAGAGTTATTTTTGTGTCTTAACAACAACACCAAGATGTTTCCATGGTATGCATATTATGTTACTTTGGAATATTAATATGCTTCTTTTTATTTGTTTAGAAAATGTGTCAAGGAAGTAATTTTAATTTCTTTCAAAATGCAGCCATATAGTTATTTTGAGAATAGCAATGTGATATCCATGTGTACATCAGCAGAGAGAAAATATTTTATTAGATTGGATGTGTGTCAGATGTAAATTTAAATTTTAAATTTAAACTTAGATTTGCATATTCCCATTTAAAATGGCTTTTTTACTGACTGTGTCTGTTATGTGTTCATATAAATACCTCAGTATATCCAGTATATTCATATGAAAGTATCTGGTAATTCAAAGAGGGCGACAACTCTGGTGTGCATCTTCAGTTTTTTTTGGTTTTGTTTCTTAACATTGTCTCAGAATGCTGATATGTAACAAAACCAATTCTATTTCACCTTAATTCTGAATCTGTAATGTTCCTGGCTGGGGAGTGTAGGAAATTTGTAGTTTATGGTGCGTTACTAAACCTGGCTTGGTTTTAGGGTACAAGTTCAAAATTCAATGCAGTGATGAATATAAATGGGTTATGGATGCTGAAATGTAAAAGTTCTGACAAACCCAACCTGTTTCCAATACAGCACATAAGTTATAGTATGTGAATAAGAATCCTTCACCAAAAAAATCCCGTGAAAACAGTTGTTTCCCTCTCCAAATATGTGTGTGTGGATATTAGATGTCCTCTTTGATAAATAGGTTTCGTGGTCATTGTACAAATGCTTGTAGCTTGATGAACTTGTACCGAAAAATGTGAGAGTACAGTGTAGCCAACTGCAGTACTTAATTTTCAGTTTTGGAAGGAACTGGGTAATGTGCCTCAGAGGTCTCAGATCTCTTTGAACATTGTTAATGTGGATATATTCCCTAGTGCAGTTCAGGAACTGTTAGACTAAGCTCTTAGATGTGGAAATGAGTCAAGTGTCCATGCAGATTTTTGCTCTTTTCTGTCTTTAGATCATGAAGTGTAACTATAGTCTGTGATTTTATTTTATTTTTTTTTGTCATTTCCCAGAGTAGAGCCACCCTGCAGAGATTCCTTTTTCTGTTAAAGTCAGTAGGTAGTTTTGTTCCATGCCCCACAGGAGGTTTCCTCTAGAGCTCTGTAGAACTCATAACTTGTCTTGATTCATTCCATATTTTCTTTGTATGAATGTAAAGTTAATAAGCTCATGAACTAGCACTCAGTTGTGAAATACTCCGGTACTTTCTCTGTAACAGGACAGGAAGACTTGCAGGCACGTGCTCAAACTGAGTAAGAAGACAAAAATTAGCTAGATAGAGCAAATGGAAGATACAAAGAGGAGGATTTGGGGCATATAACGCAGGAAAATGTGCAAAGAGAGCAGTGTATTAAGAAAGCAGAACAAATGCAGGACATGAAAGGAAGTATATTTGGATAAGCCAAAAAGCTTTTTGGCTTCATTATTTTGTAAGCTTATCTAAGTAAGTTTTTTGAGTTTATTTTGTAAGTTTATAATACCATCTGATCCAAATAACCATATATTTTCACATCTGATTTTAGGACAGTGACTTGATAAATATAGTGACTGAAAGGGAGAGAAAGAGCAAGTGCTGAAATGGAATTCAGTGGGGCTGAAGTATAATGAAATTGTTAATATACTGAAGTGGGCAGGGAGAGAAAAATATTTCTGTTGTGGATGTACAAGAAATGTCAAATACCAACTTTATGATTTTTCTAGCATATCTGGCTCATTTCTGACAGTTACTTTAGTTAGATGGAAGCTCTTACATTTCATACATAAAATAATGACAATATCTGGTGTGTATTTGAATGCACATATGTAAAAACTGGCTTCCTGGTATATCTAGCTAGATTGAGAAAAAAATGTTGTTCCTTCTTTTCTGCTGTCTTACTGTTATAATTGTTTGTAGTAATCAGTACTTCTGCCCAGTAAGTACTGGAAAGGAAGCAAATTTCTTCTTTTTTGTTTATTAAAATTTGCAGTTAAATTGGGCATGAATTGTTACAGTCCTACTTTCACCTTTCAAATCATTCCTGTACCTTGATTGCTTTTCTGTTGTAACTAATGTAGTGGCAGATAGAAAGGCTGAAATGAATCAGATAATTTTGTTAAACCTCTTAGGGGTCTCAAGACTGGCATCTTCATTTTGGCAAGCTGTAATTTGGCTGTAATACAATGTTGAAATTATTCACACAGAATGTCATTATTTCCATTTCCACCTCTTCACTTGGAGTATTATTCTGTATTGAATGCATTTTGATTTTAGAATTATTTTTTTTTGTTAAATCATCTCAATTTTTCTGCATGAGGGATCTCTGGTGGCATCCAGTGTGAAGCCAGAAATTCCGGGTGTCTTACAGCTTTTCACAGAGCAAAAAGTTTCAGAGCTCTTTAACTTCAGTTGCAACAATCCTTTTAGTTATGTAGTTGCTGTCTGATGCAGAATTGTTTCTGCATGGATTCCCTTGCACTGCCATCTTTTAATATTTAAGGCTGTGATGAACTTCCTAAGTGAATTGCTCTTAGAATGGTAGAATCATTTAGATTGGGAAAGACTTCTGAGATCATTGAGTCCAACCCAGCACTGCCAAGTCCACCGCTATCCCATGTCCCCCAGTGCTACACCTGTGCATCTTTTAAATACCTTCAAGGATGGTGACTCAGCCACTTCCCTGGGCAGCCTGTTCCAATGCCTGACCACTTTTTCAGTGAAGAAATTTTTACTAATAATTATCCTTGGTCCATGCAGCTCTGAAAGCTGTTGGACTGTAGAGCTAGGCTTGTTCAGACTAACAGGGCTGTGTTCATCATCTTTTCTAAAAGGTCTGGGTGGACACTGGTACTGGGAAATTTAGCATCCAAAGGAGTTTGTTTAATTTTTTATTTTGTGACAGCAATTTATAGTTGATGGGCAAACAAAATAATCAGAATTTTTCTATTTCTAATATTTATAGTGTTTCTCTATTAAATATAAATTAAAAACAAACTGTGTGAATATAAATGTATATAAATGTGAAAATATATATGGATAAGGATAAAAATTTTTTTACAGCCTAGACATAGGGAGAGTTAGTGAATACTTGTTTCAAGAAGGCCTTTTGTTTCAAAGAGTATACTCTTTAAATGCCTTGTACTTAGAAAGCTTAAAAAGTATTACCTATTTTAAAGATTGTTTAATACAGTTGATATGTTTGTGGTTTTCACCTACTTAACAATTCTAATTGTATTCTAGGCAGCAAAGGAACAAACCCAGGACTTGATTGTAAAAACCACAAAACTCCAGGCAGAAAAGTATGTATACCACCTTATTTGATAGAATTTCATTTTAGATGTGACTCTGACTCTTTGATTTATGACTTTGAGGTTTTTTTTCAATACTATATGTGTTTTTAGCTCAGTTGTCCTCTTAGCTTATTGCTAAATGATCCAAAATGGTAAGAATGTCTGTTAGCATTTGTTTCAATAAAAATTGGCTTTTTAGGAAACACAGTCAGTTACAGTGGTAGCACATGCTAAATAGGGATGTGCTTTGCCTAAAGTCTGTTGATAATGTAAATTATATTGTGTCATAACAGATATGGACCAACTCAATTTCTCATCAGTTTGACAGGCTTCTTGTTATTAATGCTTCATATCCACTGGAAAGCTCTCTCTTTTTCAGGGACTGTATGAGGGAATGCAAAGCTGGATTCTAACATATTCTGCCATATTTAAAGCTGACTGTAAAATACAGGAGTGCTGTTCAATGAGCCTAGCACAGACCACTTTTTCCATTGGTTCTTCAACCTCCTGTGGAAGAAAAGATTTGTATTTTTCTCTTTTCAGTGTTTTTATTCCTGAGAAGTATATAATAGCTAATGATGGATTCAAATAGTCTTTATTGTTTCTATGGCTAGGGTGTATGGTTTTATAGCTTCAAGTTTTCTTAGTGTAGAAGAATGAATCTCCTTGCTTTTTCTTTGGAAAATTATATACAGTTCACTGGAGGTTAGAAATAATTTTGCAGCAGTAAGTTTCTAGTAGAAATGATGGTTTTGGATAGCTCTCAGTGAGCTTTCAAAATCAGTAGGTTTATGATATAAGCTTCAGTAGGAAATGGATTATGTCTGAATATGAAGTTGGAGTCTAATTTGTACATATTTTAAACTTTGATTGTAAAATAACGACATAAAATGAAATGCTGGTTCATATAAAGTGAAGGATTTGTTAAAGACACTTCAGAAGTCTTAGAAAGTATATTGTTTTGAATATGAGTATGTGAAGTAGTAGGACAGAGAAATGGTCATATATTTTGTAGTCTCAAGAAAAGGAAGGCTGCTTTGATTCCTTGTCCTGAAACAGAATGAGAGATACCAAGACCAGTCCCAAGTGGTGTATGTCTAGTTTGCCTTAAATTCCATTATATGTAGACTGTACATCAGTACCTCTGCACTATAGTCCTTACTTGCACTATAGTTTACTTAAAAGACTTTCTGCTAAAAGTGACCATGTTTTTGTAGCTGGAAGAACGTTAGGATTTCATTCAATGATCTGAAACTGAAGGGGGACTGTAAACTTGCAGATGCATTCCATGCAGTTATGGTAACTAGAAATTTAGATTATTTTCCTTTTTTGCAGTACTTGAAAAGGAGTGGCTCCGTGCAGGTACTAGGTTTTTATATTAAGTAGTTTTGGCATTGTATTATCATCTATGTAATTAGTTGTAGTTCAAGATGGTTTTCAGTTTCCAAAGCTTCTTACCTGAGCTCTTGATGGTTATCCTAGTCTCTCAGATTTGCAGTTTGAAGGTAGAGTTGCCCACCTGGAGTTTCCTATAGGTAGTCCTGATGAGCACTTTGGAACTTCCTGTATTGGTGAAATGCGTGAATTTATGACATGTAGGTAAATATTTGGGATAGAAAATTAGGTATTTGTCTCAGATTTAGGTTAAGACTTATGCATTCTTGGGTTTTTGCTTTGCAGCATTTTTTTTTCTTGTTACTTAGTTTGTGAGCTTTAGACCCGCTTTGGCATAAATGCTAAATACGGGGTCTTACTTAGATAACAAATTTTAAAAGTAATTAATACAATTGCATATTTATGTTTGTGAATATGTCAGAGTTGGTGCATTCCTTTGGTCAGTTATGTTGCTTATTCTGAATTTATTTCTTCTGTGAAGTCTAGTTAAAACTGCTGTGCATTAGAAACAGTTTTCCTTCATACTATTTAAATTATGGTATCTGCTTAGCATATAGGGAATTGGGATGGAGTTTTCTTCCTTTTTTCTTTAAAACTGAGACTTACCATGACTTAATAGAACCATGTAGTGTGAAATAAAGTAATCCAGACATCCAACCCATCTCTTCATAACAAAAGGTTGTTATTGCTTCTGAGTAACATAGAGTTTTGAATAAAATGTTCATTTTAATGTATTTCATAACTTCTATTATAAAGAAAAACTGAGTTAATGTGTGCAATTTCTGGTTATTATTAAAAATCCATTTCAGTATCTTCAGTAGATTTGTCTACTTCTACTTGAGCACATTAATATTGTTTTCAGGTTGCATTAGGTTTTTATGTATAGTAGTGAGGAGATTACTTTGTTTTTAAACAATGAACATTTGTTGTGCTTTAAAAGATGTGGGTTTGTTTAATTGCTATTTCTAGCAGGCTGACAGAAAAAGGATCTTGCTCCTTGAAGTGAGATTTTAATAATAGCTTCCTCTGGCTTGGTTCTCTGGTTCTCTTGTTATACTTCACTCCAGTTTTTTTGGGGTTTGTTATCTGTTTGTTTTTGTTATTTGTGTGGGTGTTTTATGGGGTTTTTTTGTTGGTTTTCGTTTGTTTGTTTTTTGGGTATTTTTATGGTGTGAGGCTGAAAACTTGCAATACTGAACTACTTCACTTTGCATAAAAAACAAGTATCCCAGAGTTCAGTAATTTCCCACCAGAGAAATAACTTTAGTTCCAAATACTCTATGCAGAATCCCAGAAGCCTGACTTTATAGTAATTATACCAGTCATTTAATAATAAGATGTTGTGCAAGATGATGTGTGTTTTTGAGGTTAGCCATAAGTTACAGTCATCAGTGTAACAATTGAGAAGAGAGACTCGAAGGTAACACTTGCAATATTAATTCTTAAAAAATTAAATAGGAGCAGTTATGTAAGTGAATGGATATGCTCAGGAGCTTCACTGACAGTAAGTTTGCAGAAAAACAGAAGTTGTTGAAGGTTAGAATTAGTGTTCTAGAAGTAAAAGCCACAATACTCTGAAAACTGTTACAAAATAATGGCTCAGATATTTCTTGAGTCAGGCTACTGATTCAGACCTTTTGTGGAGATTATGCACTTGAACACCTTTACAAACTATCTTATTTTACTACTTTCTCAATTGTGTTCTGAAACAGCAAAATTTGTGGTTTGGGGTCAGAATCATTGTTAATTATATTGATTGAAAAAAAGCCATTTACATAGCTTGGGATTGTTTTTCTTTTTAACATACAATTAAATATGATTTCCAGACAGGAATGTGTGTACTTCAGTTTGTTTTAATTGGATTACATTACATTCAGGCTTGATCTTTATTTAAAAAATAACAAACATCATTCTTGGAATTTAGTCAATTATTTGACTGTCACCTCTGTGCTCAATACAAGCTCAGAAGTCTTGGGAAAAATGTTTCTAAGTGAACATCTGCTTTGGAAGTGCTACACTACTGATCTCTCATCCTTGTCTCTTGGTGGTGAAAGGAAAAAGACTTTTTTTTTTCCTAACAAATACCTTTTTTGTCTAATCAGTTTGGAAATGGTGCAGGAAATTCAGCACTTTTTGTAGCAGGTTACAGAGTTTTTTTTGCTTTTATCACCCTGTGCTAAGAAAAGTGGTGATCTGGTAGTCTGCATTGATGAGATGTATTTCATGTGTTGACTTTTTAAAACTTTTATTTACACTTATTCCTTTAAACGTGCTTCATGAGAAAAAGCAGTTATTGCCTAAACTTAATTATAATTCTGTGTGGGAGATGGTGAATATTTGAAATTCTGAGGCTCATTTTCTATTCTGATTTGTACCAAAGTAAAGCATAGGTGACAAGGTATAGCAGAGGAATAAAATGGGTCTGAAAGGAAAAAAGAAACAAAACTTGTCACATTCTAGCTATGACCAGCAGAGAATTTGCAAAGCCTTATTTTCTTGCCAGCTTTTCTTCCTGGCAGCTCTGTTGAGCCATGAAGTACTCTTGGTCAGTATGACATGAGGCATGGTTTTACAGGTCGAGAAACTTTCATGAGAAGTGCAGATCAGTTATATGGTACCATTCCTGACTGATGTTTGTCTGATGTGCTTCGAGAAGAAAAGCCCAGGAACAGAAGGAACAGAGTGTCTGTGGTCTTCACTGGAAATTGATTTTGGTTTTATTGTTTTCCTACTATCTGATTTAGTTCTTTTGCTGCAGCTTAAGCTCATTTGATCTTATTCCAAGTGGATGTAGAGAACAGTGTGTAATTTTCATGCCTTTGGCAACATTTTTGAATTTAATGGCAAATTTGAAGCTAGACTAAGCAGGCCCCTTTCAAGTGGCTTAATATCAGATTTTATAAAAGATAAACTGAAGAAACCAGTCTGTTTGGTATGGAAATACCAAATAGCTCATTTCCACAAGATGGAAAAGAATGTGTTCATTGGAAACAGACTTTTAAATTTAACCTCTGTGCACAACTAAGAAACCATTAAACCATGGATCATGGATCTTAACCATTTTCAAACACTGGTTTACAGTGTGTGCTTGTATATCTGTATATATCATGTGATTGCTGAAAAACTCTGCATATGAAAATTTTGTCAAAAAAAATTCTGTAGATGCTTACCCATCATATTTAGAAGAAGCCTTATCAGTATAAAAGTAGAAAACTATTGATTTTCTCAAATTTATTTACAACATTTAAGCTTTTTTATTCTAGTGTTTGGTAATCTGTTTGGTAAGATTTTAATCATTTTAATCAGTGCTGATGTATTGCTTAATTTTTGATTTTGCCTTTTCAATTTTTCCCCATTTATTTTTATCACAGAAAGTATGGGATGGCAGGGCTGCAGCATTGCAGGCTGTCTGTCTTCAGATAGATGTTACAGATGGGAGAAACCTTCTAAGTTCAAGTCCACTCTCCTGCTGCCACCTATTATTTGCATGATGACTTTGGTAAACTCATCAGCTGTTCAACACATAACTAGTGCATTATTTTTGCACGTTGTGTGTGTTACTGTTTGTGGAACACTTTTCCCAAAAGCTCATTCTTTCCAGTAAAAGCCTTTCCCTGATTTCCAGCCTAACTGTTGGATAGAAATTGACTGTTTTCTCATCTTGTGCTTTGTCTTAAGAGCTGCCTTCATCTCCTGTGATAAATTAGTTTTTCCATTCCCATGATCACCCTGCTAGCTGTGGTCTGATGAGAATCCATTGTTCTTGGACACAGATGATCAGGATTGTGCTCTTTTTTCCAGATGAGGTCTCAGTAAAGCCTTCTTTACTATTATTGCTATTTTCTTGTATCCTGGAAACATTAGACAATTCACTGGTTTTTTTTTATGTCTTCTATTTTTTAATTAAGGAGACTATTTCATAATTTGATTTTATGATGGAATGCATCACTGAATACCTCCTCACAGTATTTCAGTTCTATTTCAATAAGAGATGTGTTTGACAGATAAAATACAGAATAAAACATTTGTTCTTAGCATTTACAAATGCACCTTTGCACCTGTACTTACTCTTAAGAACAGTTTTCTAATGCTTGTGTATAAATGATTTTTTTACAGAATCTTGTATATTTGCTTTTCATGTGACAGAAAAATAATTTTGCAGCTTTATATAAATCTGTTAAAAATGATTGTTATTTACGTACGAGTTAGAAATACTCCATTGTCCTGAGGCTTTAAAAATGTGTTGAATCCTCAGTACCACGAATTGAAAGTACAAATGTCCTTCCAAAACACTAAGTTTTGAAACAGCAAATCAACAGCAGAATGTTCTGATTCATCCTAGGTAGAAGAAACTATCAGATTTTTATGCTGCATGCGGTGGCAAGATAAAATTAAGCTTTGGAAAAGTCTGCTTATTCTCCACCTCATTTTTGAGCTGTCTAGGTGATAATCCTAACAAACAGTGCACATTTGTATTTCATTCAAGGGAAAAGTGCATGAAGTGCAGTTTTCCCAGCCTTTTGAGTTCTCTTGCAAAAGAATTCTGTTTCCCTGGTAACGATTAAAATGGGGAAAATTGTTCTTCATTGGAATCCTGTCCTTCGCCCAAGTTCTAAATGCTACCAACACTTGGCACTTCCCTTTTGCAGCAATGCAGGGTTCCCATAAGCTATTAGTTTTGGTCCTTCATACAGGATTAACTTTGTTAAAAAAAAAATATATAAAATTTGGGGTAACAACATTGTATGGCCTTTCCCAGCTGTACTGCACTGCTTAAAATTTAGAAATTATTTTGTCTACAGAAAGGCCAGTGCATCTCGAAATGTCCAATTTTCTGCACACAGGTACTGTCTGCTGTGGGTTATATGTAAGACAGCCTTACACTGGCTTTTGTTGTTACCTGCATTGTGTTTTGTAAAGCACTTACTGTAGTGAAATGATTACAGCAACCTCGAGTGACACTTTAATCCATTGCCCTGCCTTAGTAAGATAGATTCAATTCTAGTTAAATATGTTAGCTTGGGTGTGAGGAAATATATATATATATATATATATATAAAATACAGATTTGAGTGTATTTGTCTCAGTAATACTGTACACTGCCAGGCAAAAATTGAAGATATGTACAATTTACATATTTTTTTCCTAATCAATCATCTAGGATATAGGGTCTCTTTCTGGTGCAGATGGATAATCATGGGACCTTTAACAGTCATCTGAAGCAGAACTGGCTGACCTGGGTTCTGAAACTGAATTTTATTTTTTTTTAAAGCTCTTTGAAATCCTGTGTATTTTGTAAAGATCCCAACAGAAACAGCTTTATCAAAATTCAGACATATGTTTTTGTTTAGGAGAGATATTTGTCACCACTTCCCAATCACTATCTTGAGAAAAGTGAATGAAACATTGCTGCCACCTTGAGGTTGTTATTTTGTGAGTACATTCTGAAACTTAGATTGCCCAGTGTGCTCGAGTTTAATGTATTGACTGTATTTTATAAAAGTTAATTATTGGGAGTGCATGGTGTCCATTAGTGTGTGGTTATGCCAGGCCTTAGCCCAAGACACAGCCAGGGATGGGAATGGCTTTAAACCATGGTGTTTGATCAAGCCTTGTTTTCCATAGCAGCAAAAGTGGAGGGAGAACTGTGAAGAGTGAGGACTTGCAGAAGGAGAGATATTGATTAGCAAGACTGGTTTTTTTTATAATGGAGGAGTAAAACAGGGCAGAGAGTTCCCAGATGGACTGACAAGCATGCTGTTTGTACAGTTCCTGACTCTGTGCCTTCTACCACAACCCTAATTCCACCTGAAAACTGAGAAAACCATTGTGCCCAGTACTCTACGCTTCTTAAAATCAGACTTCCTCCTACCCCCAGTTTGGTGGAAGTATACATTCAAAAAATCTGAAGAACAGAAGACAGTAGTAAATATTTGGAGATCTTCTCTAAGAGCACCTAAAAGTCTATGCAATCAAGAGTGCACAGACTCAAATAACAGAAAAGTTTCTCAGCACCCCATCTGCTCCCCTCTTTGTAGATTTGTTTCAATTAAACCCAAAGAAGGCCTTTCATTTGCCTTTTCTCATTTCTTTGCTACCTTCATTCTCTTACCTAAAGGGAGGGGTAATCCAGTCTATTTTCAGCTTTGTGGATTTATATTAAATTGAGACTTTTCATCCCAAGAGAGATTTGGAACAACTATTGAAGTTCATTCACTAATTTACATTTTCTGTTCTTTCAGCCAAATACAGTGATGGTGATGATGAGGCATTAGACTTGTTCAGCAAATAGTGTGAAAGAGGAATGCTTTGTTAAAAACAACATGTTTTTAATATGTTAAATTTTAAGTGTCCTTGGCTGATTTTCAATTTGAGTAGCCATCTTGATGCCTCTAGGGTTTTCTTGAGTCTTAATATTTATGATTTTGATTAGTAGTAGTAGTAGTTGTAACTCACAATTGAAATGAGCTCTTCTTATACCCTAGAGGAGTTCTGAAGTGTAGTTTTCGTAAGAGTTTTGTAGCAGCAGTGAAGTCAATGCCTTCTTGCCTCTCACGGCTCCTGGCGCTAGCACACCCCAGTCCCTTAGCACAGGCTGTGGTAAACTGAATTAGAAAATACATGTAATCTCCACCCCCAAGAAGTAAGAACTTCTGGAATTTTTTCCTGCCAGATTTGTTCCCTGATCTGATTCACTACATGATGCAGTAAACAGTGGTCCAGGCACAGTGGGAAGGTCCATACAGGGGAGGGATGAGCAGGGAAGGCTGAGGCAGCCTGAGTAGCATGGCTTACACATCATTGCATTGAGTATGTTAGACAGAGCAGACCTGCCCTATCTTTCATCTGTGTTGAGAGAGTCTCATAGTTATCCTCAGAACATCTCACACAGGCCTAATACTGATTTTGAAATACTCCTGTTAATATCTTCTTGTCTGTTTCTTGCATGTTTTGTAGACCACTTGTCTTTTTGCCTCTTACAATATGACTTGCTCTCTTCAGATTTCACCATATAAATCTTTCTGCAGAAAATTTACTGATTTTGTTCAAAATGGTGTTGTTCATTCCCCTTCTGCTGTGTTGGAAAGTGCCAGGAATTTTCATGGATGCATCTGCCTGTATAGTTGGTTAAAATCATCCTCCATCACTCTTATTCCTTGCCTGAGAAACATTTGGCTTCATGGGAACCCAAAATTTGGAATTGTAGAATTTACTTGGAGAAAATTAAATAGGTAGATTTTAAGCATTGCAAAACTGTCAATGTAAAGATAAAATCATATTTGCCTAGAACCCCAGTGAAAACTGAATTATCAATTCAAGATGTGGTATGAGTTTTTTGTTCTCCTTTTTGATTAGGTCTCTTCTGTGTAACTTAGAAGTATCAGCTTGCTTTTCCCCTTTTGATTTTCATAGATTTTACTGTTGAAGTGCAGTTGAATTTTGTATTTCTGTCTCTCTCACTGTTCAGTGTGCTAGAGCATTGACAATTGCCAAACATTGAATATGATCTCTAAAAGAGTTCATGCAACTTCAGGGTGGGAAAGTCATCCATGTCTACTGAAGTGAAGCCAGTTTTCCATACTTAGTATCTGAATGAAGTTCAGACACTAGATGGATAGTAGGGAAGGGGTAAATGAGTGAAAGGTTACTTTTCAAGCTTTGATCTTGCAAGGAAATTTAATTATACAGTATATAGAAGTACACTTGCCTGTCTCACCAACCTGTGATAACAATGTATTTATCTTGTAGTAATTATATCACATTGAAGGATGAAATGATCCTAAAGGAATTGAGCTTTATTCTTCTGCAAATAACTAATTAGTGCCTTCTCAATGTCCTAAAAAAGTAGTCTTTATTTCCTGGAATACTGAGTGCTCAAACCACAGTTCAAGCAAACTTTCTGTTGCTACAGGAGTCCCAGTCCATTCCATTTGGGTCCTTCTGTGGTTGTAAGGTGTGCAGGAAATGCGTGCAGGAAAATGCTGCCCTAGAGATGGTGTTTGCATATTGAATCCTGGCTGTGCTTATTTCAGGAGCAAGAGATTTAGCCATTGCACTTTAGTTGCTTGTGACATTAGTAAATCAGCATTCCAGCTGTACAGTGTTACATAAAAATGGATGTAGTCTGCAGAAAAGGATCTATGGTTAATTTAGTAATTTTGGATGCTATAGGCTTTTTCTTTCCACAGTGAATTTGAAAGGAAGTAACAGTAAGCGTTACAACTTGCAGTTTGTATCAACTTAGCAGGTGTTATACACATGTATATATCAATATATAGACATATACAGATATATAGCTGGATTAGACAATTTATGATACAAATGCTAAAGGAATGTAATTTTAAAGAATTTAGTAATTTTCAAATGTGTTAACATACCTCTGTATTGTCTTTACTGAATAATCTGCGTCAGCTTAATAGAAAGTTGAATGCGAAAAAGCAACTCAAGTGTTTGATGGCAAGAATGTGCTATTATGATTTAATAATACCAATTTCGGATGCTGGTTATATTTTCAAAAGTATGAATATGAAAAATAAGTCTTTGAGATAAGCATAAAAAGCTAATATCCTCTTCACTTTGTTTTATTACAGTCAGAGATTAGAAATGAAAGCACAAGTTGCAGATGCATTCATAGCAAAATTCCAGCTGACACCGGATGAAATGAATCTGCTTCGAGGCACTAAAGATGAGCCAATTACTGAGGTAGCTCAATGAACATTTAAGTCTTTCCCCTGAACTAAAATGTAGAAATACCCTAACTGAATTGTACACAAGATACTATTTTCAGTTTGAGATTTAATTTTTTTATGGAGGAATGTACCTTTTAACAGAATTGTGAATTTCCATTGAGTTTGAAATGTGTGATGAGAGATTCAAGTAAAGAGACAGAAAATCAACATTAAATTATAGTTTTTGTAATGATGTAATGAGTTTGAGGCAAATGAGCTCTCATGTAATCAGTTTGAGGCAAAGGAGTTCTCATATGGTTCTACGCTTCAAAAACACCTTTATGAAGTCTGTATTTTCAGTGAAAACATCTTAAAACTTCATGACACTCAAAGCAAATGAGAAGCTTGCAGCTCTCTAATACTGCCACTGTGCATATGTGTGTAAATTTTGCATATTAATGTGTATAGGTATTCAGTGACTTGAGACAATAGAAGCTGAGACTTTCCCTCAATGATACTTGGTTGCTAAAGATACTAGGTGCTTATTCACTTTAGCCACCTTCCAAAATGAGTTTTGGAATATGTTAAGGTTTGAATAAGAAGACACAGTATAAGGAAACTTGTTCTACATTAAAAGCAAACTGAATAATGAAAGAATTGAGTTTACTGAATGGGCTGTTTTATTACTGTAGTTGCATGGAAAGCTTCACGTAGTGTCTCAGCAGGTAGTCCAGATTTATCTCATTTCCACAGGCATCCTGTTTGCAGTTAAAGCACTATTAAAAACATGGAGCTGATAACCATAAACAGTGCTAATGAAAGCATAAATGGGATGTGCTAAATAACTGTGCACTTGAGTAATTGCTGCATGCTTTTCTACTACTATGGCCATGGAAGAACATTCAAGTTTCTAGAAAGTGCCTGTTGCAGCGAAGAATGACAGTAACCTGTGCTGGTCACTGCGTGATTGTTTTGGAGCCAGTGAGGGCTGGTCTTTTTGATACTTTGTCTAAAAAATGTGCAGAAGCAACTGAGATAAAACAGTTGTTCTGCTTTAGTTGGCAGGCTTCAGTAATATCATGTGTGTGCATTTCCCCTGTGACAGAGTCAACCAGTGTGCTTAAAACACCTTTAGTCAGATTTCTGACAAAATTTTCTGATTTCCCAAAGGAAGAGTGCTTTGGGTTTTTATAAACATGGTCTCTAACACAATTAATGCAAGGCAGTAGATTAAATTGCTGGCCTGTTTTATGTAGAATATGGGTTTTTTTATGTGACCTGAGCCAGAATGGAACTGCTTTCCTGAGCAAACTCATTGTGTTCAAATCACCAAAGATGTACCAGTTGTATCTGAAATAGATGGTCTCCTCCAAGTAATTTGAAATATGTCTTTATAAGAATGTTTGAAAATGTTACTGGTTTTCCATTTGCACTCTGAAACTAACAAAGTAACCTTCTTAGTTCTAGGGTTTGGTTGGTTTTTTTTCACTGCTGCTGTTGAATTACTCCACAGGGAAAAATTGTTCTGGAAAACCTTAGTCTAGTCTATTTTAAATATGTTTTTAAATTGTTTTTTAAGAAATAGTTACCCCATTTTATGAATACAAAAAATATAACACTGTAATCATTGTACTTTGCAGTGTTTTATTTTGCTCCGTAGTTGCTAACAGTAATGGAAGACAGTGATATAATGCATAGCAGTGGACATGAAGCACACATACTTCATGAGACAGGTTGAAAACAGATCTTTAGTGCTTTTTTGGTTTTTTTTAAGGAAAGTTTGATACAATGGGAAACAAGGCAAGGTGTGAATTTTAAAAGCAACGTTTGGAACACAGACCTGCAAGAAATTTAGGAATGGAATTGAGAGAGGGAGTATAGAGGCCTAGAGATTTGAATAGAAATTACTGCTTTTACATGGTGCTTGTATTTTGTTTTTAAATTGATTTAGGATTTTTTTAAAGCTTTGAGACGAGTAAAACAAATTCATGATGATGTCAAGATTCTCCTTCGAACAAATCAGCAAAGGGCGGGGTGAGTCCTACTTAAATGAATGTAAGAGAACCATTTACAGTTAAAATCAGAAGTTAAAGCAAGATCTCATTCTTTGCTTCATATGACAGAATATATACAGAAATATATAGAATTTTTCACAAAAAAAAATTAAAATACTCAAAATTTTAATAATGGTATGTTTAATTTGACTTGCACATGCCTTTGCTAGTGCTGCCTAAAATAGTATTTGCAAATAAACTTTTTTTTTGTCTTGTAGCTTGGAAATTATGGAACAGATGGCTTTACTGCAAGAGACATCTTATGAACGACTTTACAGATGGACTCAAAGTAGGACTAAGAATGTTTTTATGTTTATGAATATTATTATGATGATTCCTTTAATTCCTTCATGTGGATTGAATTTAGCATAAACCCTTTCCAAGATACCTTAACCTTTGGTTTCCTTGTTAGGGAAAGATGTGTTTTGAACCAAACAGTTAATTGGCAATTCTCTCCTTTTTTTTGGGCCAATTTCATTATTATAAAAGTGGATTATTTGTTTGTGTTTTTAGGAGATCGCTTTCCACAAAGGGCAACTATTACAGTTTGGTAATCCAGACAAATTTTTAATTGTATTGAATTTCATTTCCTTATGAGTTAGAGGGAAGTTGTTGGTTTTACTGATTTGGTAGTAAGATCTTGTTTAGTGGGAGGAATGGTGGATTACTTTTAAAAAAGAAAAAAAAAAGAGGACACCTGCTTTTGTCAGGATGCTCTGTTGAAAGACAGCAAGTTTGTTTTGTTTTGTTTTTTTTTGCATATGTACTCTGCATGTAGCCATTCATACTCAGTGTATCACCTTGATATTGTCAAATTTTTTTATTTTTTTTTTTTTATTACTTCCCTCTTCTCTGGAGCCAAAGACTGTCTCACAGTAAGATTCATGGGGGGAAAAATGGTGCAATGTGATTTTTAGGTTCATTAGCTCTTCATCAGTGGATGCTGAAACCTCAAATAATAGTTGAGGTTTCACCCATATGAAAAGTTACCGTTTTTCTATCAATGTTTGATATCGTTTACATTATTTCCACATTCTTGCCTGGAACATACAAGATTATATAGTTATTTTCATGAAAGAAAAAAAATAACAGAACTAAATGACAAAACAAATAGCTTGCTTAACTACTTGCTCCATTTTTTTCTTAATAGTTTACCTGAAATGTGGTAAACAGTTATAAAGGAGCCCAGTAAAATTCTGAAGGTTGAATGAGTCAACATTTGTTTGTGGGCATGATCAAATAGTAAGATTCCTTTAATCTTTTTATTGTTGAAATTTGTGATGGACATGCATTTTACAGTACTGCTTGCAGGGGAACTTAATTGTATTAACAGTAAGTAGCCCAGGTAGCATATTCTGAAGCCTTCAAAATTAAAAGCCTTTGAGTTTTTAACTCATTTTCTTGTTTGACAGCTTGTATAAAATGTATTACAGTGTGAAGAATGTGCTTTTATTTGTGTTGGTATTTTATAGATGAATGCAGGACATTGACACAAGAATCATGTGACATTTCTCCAGTTCTCGCTCAAGCCATGGAAGCCTTACAAGACAGACCTGTCTTGTACAAGTAAGTAAATGTTTGCTATTATCTCTAACAGAAGCTAGTATTTGGAGCTTATAAAACTTCAAGGTGGGCATGAATTACAATGCCAGGGCTAGTAGCACTTTGGTCCTGTGCCAAATTCAAAACTACCCAGAAACTTAAGTTATAAAAAATCATATTTTAACTGCTTTGAATTTCAGAAGTCTTTTTGACATAATTATGATACAGGAAATTGGACTTTTTCTAACTTACAAGTTTCAAATTAAAATGTCAGACTGTTTTAATTTAAATTAATTGTGAATTTCTGCACTCTCATTCTAGGATTTTTCTGAAGTAAAATATCCTGTTCAGAACATGTGATTGTATCATTTAAATCCCCAAAATAAAAATTGGTTAAGGCTAATTAGCGTTTACTGAAGTGCTTGTGGTAGTAAGAATGTCTTCCATTATGAGTTATACAGTAAACTATTAAAAAAATTCTACATATAGGCCTGTAAAGTGTAGTGGAATTTATATATTTATATCTGTGTAAAATACTAGTGTTCTGAATTGCTGAAGTGTCGTTGAAATAAATGAAATGGTCCTTAGGAGAGTGAACCACCAGGTGGCACTGTAAGAACTGTTTATTGAGGTGACCATCCCTAAAGTGGTTACTTACACTGCTTTGGGTTTTGGGCTTTTGATTTTTGTTGGGTATTTTCTTATTTTTTTTAATACATTCATAACATTTTTCAACCATTCAAAATTACTTTCAGCCACAGGTATCCAGGACAGCAGAGTAACAGGCAGTCTTTCAAAGGCTGTTCTTGTATTCAAGGGTGTCAGTGTGAAGGTACATGATGCTGTAAAGCTCCATGGAGCCCTTCACAGGAAAAATGCATAGGGCATGTGGACCTGAAAAATGCTGTCAATGTGAGAGAAAGCTGAGGTGTGCACATGCTCAGTCAGCTCTGCTGGTTAATGTGAGGGAGAAGTGGTGTCACTTGACCTCCCCAGCTGTTGGATGTGGTGTGTTGCAGTACTTCTTGCCATAGCTGGGAATTGCAGTCCTTTCTTGCATTCTCACCTCACCTACTTTTACAGCTGCAAAAGATCAGTCACTACACTGGCAACATTTATTTTATAGGATTCATTTAGATACAACAAGTATTTTACAGGATTCGTTTTAGATACAGTTTTATTTTCTGTAATAAATACTTTTTGAACGATGATACTTTGTAGCTTCATAAAATCATTGTTTTAGTTTCTTAGTTCAAGGAAAGAAAACCCCACCTTCTGTATAAATCCACTACTGGCCAGTTTAAAATGAATCTGCAAACATGAATTTTTTTTTTCTCTGACACTTCTGTCACAAACAATAGTAATAGTATTAGCAAAGACAGGACTTGAAAGGTAAGACCTTTCCTCTGCCAAAAGGGCAAAACCAAACATTATTGTTGCAGCCACGTGTCTCCCATCATAGATTATCAAGCTTAATTACTTACTACAGCATATTATCAAAATTGCAGTACTGAGGCTTTACATTTTAAATCTCAAGATTTAGTTTATTCCCTTCCAAAATTTTTTGTATATCTTTAAGTAACAAATTGCTAAGTTCATAATGTAGAAGTTAAGTCACAGAAGAAAATAATTTTGAATTGTTTTTTGTGTGTTAGCAGTGCTGTGTGAACTAAGCACTTTCCTTCCAAATCACTATCCTTGCATCTGATAATGATCGTGATTCAATTGGGTAAAAGTGAGTAAGATGGAGAGGGCAGGAGTTTAGAAACAAATCTACAAATTCTTGTTTCCTTACATAGACTTAGATCTTGTCAACTAAAAGTGTCAGAAGGATTGCACCTTGGATGGAGTTTTTGGGACTGCAGTCAGTAGGGACGTAAAATAAACATTTCAGATTGGTTTTCACTCCCTGGCTCTAACAGAAAAATTGAGAACTGTTTCCTAGAAAATGCATGGAGACATAGCTGAAAGCAGTGTTCCATCATCCACCCAGGTTTACAAAGGTTTTTTTCCTTCCTCTTTCCCCAGTGATCATTACTGTATATTTTAAACATTAAAGCTGGGTTGAAAAAAGTCCAAATGTTGTTTTCTTCTCCAAACATGAGTATGTGTAATAACATAGTAGTAAATAGTGTGTTCTAGTGTAAATAATAGTTACTGCTGAATTTTTTAACGTGCAGGATTTTGTAATGGTTATACCCTGCTCTACTGTGAGCAAAAGGAAAATTAGTAGTTTCCTTTATAAAACAAAATTATCATTATTGAATGCTGTTTTCAGAACTAATAACGATCACAAGATCTGTTCTACTGCTGTATATTTAATGGTCTATTGTATAGCTGTATATTGGAGAGGAAAAGAAAAAGCTTACTAGTTTCTACAGATGCTTGAGATTTTTCACTCCAATACTGCTCCTTTTAGACAGTGGACACTTGGCAGATTCTAGATATTTTTCACTTTTAATTGCAATTTTTTGTAAAAAATAATTTATTATAATTTTTTGTTATACTTTTGTCAATTGAAGTTATTTACTCTTCAGCTTTACAAATACAGTGTATAAAGAAAAATGCTTCAAAAGAAATTTCCAGATTCTTCAGTGTGCTCTTTCTCCACTTCTTTCAAATAATAATTAGCATTAAAAAGAACAAAACTAAAAGTTCCCTCTGACGTTTTATAGCAGAGTAGAAATCTAATTGAACTTAATGTCAAACAGTTTTTGAATCATAGATTATTTTCTTTTAAATTTTGTTCTCTGCCTCTATTAAATGTGAATGCAGTGCTTATTAAATGCAGACTTAAGTAAGTCAGTGAAGAACATTGTTTTTATTAATATTATTTCATATATATTCTTCTGGTGGCTGTCATTGGCAAAGTGACACCATGCTTACTCTTTGACAATTTTCAGTTATATTGGAAAAATAAACTGTAATGTGTATTCTCTCCCCTGTAGTTTGTGGGTTGTTCACAATGGTTGTTTTTTTAAAAAATAAGTATGTTGTGTGGCTTGCAAATATAATTGGGATATTACCAGTGTTTCATTTCCCATCCTTCACTTGCTTTCATGCTTCAATGCCAGCAGAAAGATAGCCTGCTCCAGAAATGAGCCATGTGTAAGTTGTTGGCACCTCCTCTACCACCAGCAAACGATTTGAGATAGTGCATTCTGGGATGTAATTGTTCATCCATTAAATATCTAGCTAAGGTTGGGTTAGCTAGATTGGATTAGCTAGCTTTGAGTAAAATCAGTGAACAACTATCAAATGAATGTCTGTTCCTACTACTACTAGTTGTGTGGTAGCCTAGAAGGAAGAAGCCTTGTGTTGCAGTGCAATAAGTTGCTTCTTCTGTCAGTCAGGAGTCCCAAACCTGTCAAAGATGCTTATGTGAACAAAAATTGAAAAGCTCAGTTTTCATTTATTTATTTCTGTGGGGTAGGGTAATGGGAGGGTCAAGGAAAAGTTCTCTTTAATATCTGTTCAGTGGGGTCAAAAAAAGCACAGAATATGCTGAGTTGTAGGAGACCCACAAGGATCATGAAGTCCAGCTCCTGGTCCTGCAAACCACCATCCCCAAGAGTCACACCATGTGTCTGAGAGCATTGTCCAAACACTTCCTGGGCTCTGTCAGGCTGGTGCTGTGATCAGATCCCTGGGGAGCCCCTTCCAGTGCCCAGCCACACTCTGGGTGAAGAACTTGTTTTTAATCTCCAACCTAAACCTCTCCTGACAACTTCAGGCCTCTCCCTTGGGCCCTTTCACAGGTCACCACAGAGAAGAGGTCAGTGCCTGCCCTCCCCTTCCCCTCCTGAGGAAGCTGTAACTGCAGTGAGATCTCCCCTCAGTCTCCTCCAGACTGAACAGACCGAGTGACCTCAGCCACTCCTCATACAGCTTCCCCTCAAGGCCCTTCAGCATCCTTGTGGTCCTCTTTTGAACACTCTCTCAATATCTTGTTTATATTGTGGCATCCAAAACCACACACAAGACTCAAGGTGAGGCCACCCCAGCTCAGACCACAGTGGGACAATCCCCTTCCTTGCCAGCTGGCCATGCTGTGCCTGATGCACCCCAGGACACTGCAGAAGCAGTCACTTAATTTTCTTCCCTCAGCCCCTTTTCTTTTTTCAGTAATAGTAACCTGATCCTGGCAAGACTACAGCCTTTGCCAATGCTCCTGTGTAGGAAACACAGTGCCAAGTACTTCTTTCAGTCTATTTTGCAATGGTATCAGAGGAGGCACATTAGGAAAACTGTTCAAATTCAGTAGAAATCCCCCATAAAAAATAATCTGACAGTCTTAGTCTGGAAACTAAGAGTATCCAACCAAGAAAGAAGAAAAGGACAGTGTCTGCTTGTGTATATATATGAGACTATATATTGTAGCACTTGTCTGCAATATCCAAAGTCTTGTCTTATCCTACACATTTGCTCTAGAGTAGACAGGTGACAACATGAAATTTGTCTTCTTTTCTCCTGTTTGTCAGATGCACTATAGGCAGAGCAGGATGATAGCAATTCTGACATCATCAGATGGTTTTGAATGTTTTATAATAAACACATTGTTGCAAGCTTTCTGGAACTATAAAAATGTTTGCTTGTATTAGCTATGAGGCTGAACTAATCAACTGTGATGAGACAAACTGGATTTTCTTAACCTGTTTTCATGTTTCAATAACAGATACACGCTGGATGAGTTTGGAACAGCTAGGAGGAGTGCTGTGGTCCGTGGCTTTATAGATGCTCTTACTAGAGGAGGTCTGGGAGGTACTCCCCGCCCTATTGAAATGCACTCTCATGATCCTCTGAGGTACAGTACTAACAAGAATGTATATGAAATAATATTTTTTTTTTTTGTTGGCATTTTGAATTCCTGATGCCATTTATGACGCCACTAATTTACACCAAAATTTCTGTCTTTGTTTAGGTATGTAGGAGACATGCTGGCCTGGTTGCATCAAGCTACAGCTTCTGAAAAAGAACACTTAGAAGCTATGTTAAAGCTTGTGACTATTCAAGGTAGTAGTGGTTTTAAAACGTAAATTGTGAAGCGATAGTAAGTCTGTGATAAGTAAAAAAGTACAATTAATTTCTTAGGTTGGGCTTCAGTTACAAGTCTTGAGTTTAAATTTTCCTAAAAATAATATCAGAATAGCTGGTGGTTGCATTCTGCCAAAAGAAGGCCCATAACAAAAGAGTATTTCAAAATGCACTCAATTTATTTTACTGTACTTACAACAGGTTTACATTAAATTTAGAAAGAGATATTTTAGAGCATAGTTGAGAGTTCAGAAATTGTAATATATATGAATACATATCTCCTTGAAAACATTGCATATTATGTTGAGGATTTTTATTATGCTTTTGCTCTTTTGTTTAGTAATTTTTTTGAAATATAATTATTTGTTTCTTTAAGTCTCTTCATTTTGTGCTAGAAGGAAATTGGAATTTTCATCTGTCATTTAACATCATTTCAGGTTTATGGAGGTTGAAGTAGGCTGCTCACAGATAGGTGAAGCTTTTTAATACCAAAACTGTCCTTCATTTCAGAGCTGCAGATGCTCATGCTTAATCTTCAGCCCCTTTGCTTTCTTTTCAGTAGATTGAACCTATACTTTAAAGACTTTTATCCTGTAGAAGAGTATGATTTGCCACTATAGTTTCAGAGAAAGATATATTTTTTAAATTAAGCATGTGTACTCAATTGTAACAAACTCTCTGTGAGAGCTTATACTTGATCTGGTGAGCTCTTCAGGTTGCATCTCAATCTTACTCTGGGTTTTAAAGTGAATATGTACCCTGATTTTCCTTACTGCTGTAAGTATTAATTGGCTTTTCTAATTTATGGTATATGGGAAATGAGGCTGTTTAGGACCTTTTGTGAATCAAACTAGAGGAATGCTATTTTTTAACTGCAGTTAATGTACTATAAAAGTGCATTTAATACTGTTTGCTGACAGTATTTCAGGGAGACAGGAAAGCAGGCCTCATGATGGTTTTATAATAGAGAGAAAGGCATGGCAGTTCTTTGTAGATGACTGATTGATGCTTTTGCTGTAACTGGGGAGCCCTTCAGAAAAAGCTGGACCCATAGAGTATGTAAATATGTCTGGTTCTCCTGTGGGCTGCACTTCTGCTGCTGCCCTTTGTTCTGAAAATCTCCCACTTCTTTGTCTAGTGCTTTGCTTAACTATGAAGTTCTTTGGCCTTCAGACAGGGTGTTGGGCTGAGGCGATATGACCATGAAATTAGATATATTTGGAGCATTTCAGCCACAGGATAAGATACTTGATAATATGGAGAATATAAACATTTGGAGGAGAAGTTTTCAACAAAAAATCACCAGGCCAAAACCTTTTTCTGGAAATACTGGTATAAACAAGAGATTCCTGAAGGAAAAAATGTTTTCCTAAGCTCTCCAGGAGTAGGTCTGCTATCACTATCGTACAGTTTTCAAGAAATGTAAAAAGGAGTTCTTACTTTCATACTGGGAGCAACAAACTGGGAGCTTGGGATGTGCTGTCTGTAGCTATTCCTCTGTGTCTCTGGGGAAATTTTTTTGATGACAAGGATAGTGATGTGATAAGGTCTGTAAGACAAAACAGTACTTAATAGGATACCACTGGATTTAACAGCTATGGGCAGCGCAACCCCAAGGTACCCTGAGATTGTATGTTGTTTATAAATACAGTCCTGAGTTGGTAGTGAGGACAGGATCTATAGTACTGAAAAGCTCAAGCTGAATTTTCTGTGCTGTTGTGCAGTCTTTAGGTGTCTGGCTCTGGTGCAGACTACAGTAAAAAATAAGTTAATTTCATGTAGCCATTTAACAAATGGACATCTTTATTGGCAGTTAGAGATAAAGACAGAGATTTGCATCTTCAGAGTGCAGTTCTTCCTAAAAAAAATTGAGATCTAATGTAAGATTTTCTGGAGACTTTCATCACAAACTGGGATTTTTTTTTTCCATTCCCCTATAGAGGGAGCCCAAGCAGCTGTCATAGATAAAACACCTACCTGGTGGTCTGAAGTTAGTTCAGTCAGATGTTTTCACTTCAATTGAAGCTTCAGTAGATTTTTGCAGATGGAACCACTTCTCTTATTTTTGTTCAGGTGTGTCTATACTGAGTTCAGATTTCTGTTTAAATTTTCCTATAAGCTCTGTGTAATTTCAGGACTGTGGAGACTGTGGTAAATCACAGCTATAAAAAACTTCCCTTCTCAAGAAACACCAAAAAAAAAGCCACATGTATACCTGTTGGTGTGATACAGGTGGAGTTGGTCCTGCTGGATGAAAAATTTTATGTGTGACACTTGTTTAGGGAAAGGTTTCCACCCCAGTTTTTACTATAAAGTGACCAAACTATGTAGCCCATAAGCAGAACATGCAAGGATGGCTTTTAAAAAGCTTTAAAATGTTAACCTTGCAAAAATTGTTTCAAATTAATCTGACCAAAATGCTATTAAAATTTTAAGTGCTGAAAACACATTCAGAAAAGTTTTAACTCTTTTACTGGAAAAGCATAAAGCGTCTAGTTTTCTTCTTCAGAGTTTAGGTATTCTGCTAGCAGGAACCTCCCAGTCATACAGAAATCTTCTACTTGTAAGGAATGGAGAATTGCAGGCATTTTAAGAGATGCAATAGAAGCCCATTTTTTGTGCAGTTACAGGAACCCAGATGGAGAACAGAAGCTAAACAAAGTCCAAAAAAGAGCTCTCCTTTTATAGAGGGATACACAGAAAAAAAAAAATATATATATGGTGTAGCAAGGAGTTGGAAGCGTATCTTCAGTTATGAGCTGTATTCTTGAAGTTATTTTGGACCTCTGAGAATTGTTTATTCTGTAACTCTCTTATGTCAAACTTGCACCACTTATATAATGGATTCTGCTGGAAGATTTCACTGCTTTTGGAATCCAGATATTCTGATTGGACATGAAAATACATGCGAAGGCACAAGCATGTGGTATCTCAAAATTTTTATTCCGTGTCCTTTGGTATTGGAACTTGTATATTTTTTGAGCTAAAGTTTTTATACCAAACAACTTGTTTTTAAGTCAATCTGGTCTAGATGCACTATTGCAAATATGTGCTAGGTACTTGTTACATTGATGAACAGTACAAGCATAACTGTTCCTACTAAAAAATGTGTAAATTGCTAAGGTCTATCTGGGAGCTAGCCATTACGTAAAAGAGCTATGCATGCTGTGGTTTGTAATCTTGCTTTTTGCCTTGATATCAATACTCAAGTATATAACCATATTTTTATTACCTTACCAATTCAGTATGTTGAAATTCTTACAGCCACCACACTGAATTCAGTTGTTACTGCTTATATGGCTTTTCAATTAACTTGGTGTAAAGAGGCATTGGCACAGATCTCTGATCTTTCATTATTTTTACACTCTGAGGTAATCTGTCTTAGTCTGAAAGAAGCAAAATATAGCTTCAGGTCACCTGATTTCTGTCACATGTCACAGGCAGTTTGTTTACTTTCATTTCATGGGTCCCATCTGAAGATGAACTCCTGTTGACAAGTTTTAAATTAGAATTAAAGTATTGCTTTCTCCATAAATCTGTTCTGAGTTGTTACTGAAGTGAGAGCTTGAAGATCTGTTGCTTTCAGTTTGATTGATTTATGACAGCACTGGTTGCCATGCAACAATTCATTTGTGTTTCGTGATAAGATAGGGCAATATTCTCTTTTGTACATCGTTTTGTGGAAGATGAGTTTCAATTGCTGCTGGGGAGGAAGCGTTTGCCAGCGCTGCAGCACGCATTAGTGTGGAGGTACACATGTCACTTCGTTTGTAACAATGCCATGAGCTCGTCAGTAACCAGCGCTGACAGACACGTGGTTTTGCCAGTCAGGCCTTTCAAAATGGGGTGTACTGCTGCTCCTTGAGTGTCTCACTGGCCTGGGTGTTTTTTCCATGTTTTTCTAGTTTAATTTCATGAGGTGCTAGTATTGAGCCTTACTGAGACAGCTTCTTGCTAAATCATTCTTCCCCTTGCTGCTTCTACCTCACATTCCTACGCGCTGTGTTGCACTAGGAAGCAGTTGCGTAGCAAAAGGTAATGACTCCAGGACTGTTTGCCATGCAGCTATTTCTTAATGGCTAGATTTGAAGTACAGTGGAGGTGTGAACTAGTCGTGTGGAGAAAAGAACACACAGTTCATAATGCTTTTTTATGGGGGAGTACCTCCTACATTTGTTTATTTGTTTTATAGGCTTGAAGAAAAGAGAATACATTTGCATAATCTTAGCATGTGTTTGCATTAACTATAGGTGTGGAAGAAAATATTCAAGAAGTGGTTGGGCACATAACAGAAGGTGTCTGCAGGCCTCTGAAGGTGAAGTTTTTTGTTTTCCTTAGCACTCTAAATACAAAAACTATTCTGTTATGATTTTTCAGAACTTGTACTCCCATCTCTTCAGTGTATTTTATATATATCAGTATATTATATATATATGATATGGTATATGATATTAGCCCTTGGTTAAGAATTAGATTGTCAACTTCTGAAGATTTTTTTCTGAAGTTAAAGATTGCTTTGTTCATAGATGTGTGGTTGATAATAGTCATATAGTGAGAGATACTAGGATGCTAAATTTGAGTCTTGATTTTGGTTTACTTTTCCTGTGCTGAGGAGTGATGATGTACAAAAATACAGCTTTGTGGTAAGTGTATGGGAATAGCTGTAGTGGGTCAAATGAAAAATCAGTGTAATTTACTAACCTGTTTTTCATAGTGATCATTATGCTCAGGGAAGAGTGTACAGGTTATGCAGTTATGTCATACTTCTATAGGATACTTTCCTTGCCTGTTTGTGAATCTGCTAAGGACATACTGAGACATAACTTCTTTGTATAGAATAGATCTCAATGGATGTTTTCTTGCATGAGCATGTCAAGCTGATATAAAATGTTGATACTCACAATATATCCTTCAGGAGCGAAGTAAACATTCAACTCTGTTATGTGAAAAGCCAGTGTGAAAAGCCTTTTGTGGTTTTTGGGGTTTTCTGTTTTGGTTTTTGGGGTTTGTTTTGTTTAATAACTCCAGCTCTTGTATTTTAAAGACACTGTGAAAAATTGTTTCCTAATTACCATCTTTATGCTACCTCAGTTTTTCATATTTGTCACATCTTTCTATATTTGTCTTTTTTTCAAGCTACAGCCTTAGTAAGTTTAGGGGATGCATTTGATAGAAGTTATTAGTGATGATCCATCAGATGATTGACTGACTTATCTATTGCATGTGCTTCACATAAGCACTGAAGTAATCAAGGTGATGAAGCTGATACCAATTATTGCCTGACTGTGCAGTGTTTAAATCCAGGTGTTTTTAAAGTAAAATCTACAGTGCCTAAATACTATTATAATAAATTTCTCTTAGGATTCTGTATCTATAACAACCGTATCCAGTTGACAAATACTCAGTCTCAAATGTGAACAGCTAGTTTCTGGATACTAAACCTAAGTTTCTGATAAGAAAAGGATAAGGTCTTGAAAGAGGTAAAATTCAGATAGGTGGCATTTAGAAAGTCTCAGAATTAAAGAAGAATTGAGGTTGGCAAGGACATCTGGATGTCACTTGGTCCAGAACCATCTCTCAGCTCAGGCTGAGGCCACCTAGAGCTGGTTGCCCAGGACTCTGTCCAGGTGTCTTTTAGATACTTCCAAGGATGGAGTCTCCACAGCCTCACTGAGTAACATATTCCAGTGCTCGGCCACCTGCACAATAAAAAAAAGTATTCCCTGATGTTCAGACAGTCTCTTGTATTTCAGTTTTGTGCCTGTTGCCACAGAATTATGATCATCCTGCACAACCTTTTAGTTTTTGACCTGTTGGAAGACACTTGTCCTAAGAGACACACATTTGCCACAGCTTTGTGTTTTTGGTAGTTATTTCCAAACTTTCTGTGCTCTTGAATCTGTTCTTATAATATTGAATGCTGATGTTTGAGTTCAGTATTTCTGTGCATTCCAACAAAGTGATTAAGTGTAAAATCAAACTCAAGTTTTTCCTCTTCTTCTGTCTGTTCTTTTTCAGTTTTTATTTTCTTTACTTTTAGTTATTCCCATTTTTTTTGTCAATATTTTGTTTTCCCTCCTTTTCCCCTGCCTGCCCTATTCTCTTTTACTGTACAACTAGAATATATATTTGTATTTATGCCCACGGGACTTTTAGGTAACATTGGAGACATATATTTGTATACAGACCTTTGTATATATAAACACATTGAAAAGCAAAGTTCACCTGCGTGTTGAAATAAACTTTGTGCATTAAGTATTGTGAATAAGAGTTAAAAAGTATTATTTGTTTTTGGTCAGTGAAATAGATGCAAACTGAAAGGACTGAGGAAACATAATCTTAGTCGGTTCTTCCTGCAGCTGGCTCTGAGAAGAAAAGATTGCAGCTCATCGTGTTCCACTGAATAGTAAATAACTTGGGAGAGTGGATGGTGGCTGCTGATTTGTGTGTGGCCCTTTCACACTCAGGCACAGGGAGAGCAGTGCAGTGATAAGTCACTGTCTATTCTGCTTCATAAGTGCAGGAAGATTGACCCTGCAGCAGCTTTTTATGAGTGGATTGGGACTGTGTGTACCATGGAGACAAGACATCAGCTGTCCAACTGTAAAGACAACCAGCACCATTTTGTTGTGTAGCCAGGATCTACTGGTTGAGATAAACAGTCCACAAAGCTGGTTATTAGTTACAAATACATCTAAGTATTGGCAGGAGATATAAACACTCTCCCTTAAGGGAAGAATTTATTCATCCAGGTGAAATTTGTTTCTTAGGCAGAATACCTAATACTTTGATGTTCTGAATTTCTCCATGATGCTAGAAATGTACTGCTGTAGTTTAGGATTCTGCAGCATTGCAGCTGTTCTTGCTATTCAGTGCTGGGGAAGATTTCAATACTGGTATTAATCCATCAAATTATCTCATTATTTTTAAATTTCCAGTAACTGCAGCAGTCTGTAGTGTGGGATTTTTGGAAGGCTTTTTGGGTTTGTAGTTTTTATTTTTTTTAAGAATGCATACATCTTTATGCTTTCTGCTGAGATGCTTGGCAGCCCAGAAGCTCTTCAGTTCAAGCCGAATATTAAAGTTAACTAGACATCCTCTTTTAAAATTTATTTTTGGTTTAATTTATATTTCAAAAATCATAGATATATTGCATATAAAGTCATAGAAGGCTGGATTTTGGAATCTGTGACCTGAAGGATGTTTGTATTTGTTCATGCTACAGGTTAGAATTGAGCAGGTGATTGTTGCCGAGCCAGGAGCAGTTTTACTGTACAAGATTTCTAATTTGCTCAAATTCTATCACCATACAATCAGGTATGCAAAATTACAAAATATGTTAAAAATGCCTTTTTTTCCCTAATTGTATATATAAGAATAAATCTGCTAGGAAGAGTACTTTTGTTGCTTAGTTGTTGCTCTGCACTATAACACCACGAAGAACCACATGTGATATCATGCAGAAACCATTTACCTATTGCCATTCCTCAGTTCATATCAAAACTGCTTTGGAATATAGCATCAATTTGCCACAATAACTATTTCCGTATTTTTCTGTGTAAATTCAAATAGTATGCAAAAGAAAACCCTACACAGCATTTAATATGACAGAGTCAAGTCCCCTTTGAGAAAATGTTATTAAAACAAATTTCTTCCGTTCTTCTTTTTCATGGTTTTTTTTGGTTTGGTTTTTTCATAGGTTTTCTGTTTGTTTGCTTGGTTGGTTTTTAATTTAAACAATTGTGTTTTGATAACTTTTTTTCCCTGATTATGTATTTCCTTATCTCACTGTTGAAGACATACTGATCACCTTACAACCGTCCAGGTGCCACCAGGAATACAGAAACTGGAGAAAAGTCAGAGCTGCTAATTTACATATAATTTATATGTTGTGGCATATGCTATAGTTCATTTTGGTTAGAAACAGCAGTAGAAAAAAATATTCCTTCGCAGCCCTGAACTGAACTGCTGAAAATTTGAAACATTAATATTACTAGTTGGGATTCTCTGTCTGAAAATACTTCAGATGTTGGGCAAACTGGGATAAGTGGCTCTTGGGCACCTCCCAGCTTATTTAAAATCCTCAAGTGTGATGGCAAGTCTGTTGTAGAACACATGTAAAACCTATTCTTAATTTTATTGTCCAAAAATCGTGGAAGATTTTGGTGGTGTTTTTCTGTCTCCAAAGTTAGTGTTTCCCCATGGTTATAAAGCTTGTTGAAAATGTGATGTTAAAATGGAAAGTCATAGGCAGTCTTGGTTTCTGTCTTGTTAACAACACAGTGTTTAAAGACCAGTGATGTACCTTCTACCAGCTGAATAATTTCCTCTGCATAGGGAAGGTACACCTCACTAAAGAAAGGAAGAAGCAGTTTGAGAAATGATCTATTAAACACAAGATTACAATCTGACAGTTGAGATAGAGGTTTATTCCTATTATGACACAATGAATTTTTACTGCCAGTTTGTAGCTTAAAAGTGCAATTTCTATAGCCAGAGGGAGGGTATATACTTGAGAGAAGCATAGTCCTGTAGTGCCATTTAAGGGTTACATGGTGTCTGTGCTAAGTGTAGTAGTTTGGCACTGAGAATATCAAGGCATGAATTCTTACATTTTTAGAGAAGCCCAGCATCTCTGTGAAGAAAGGAGAGGTAACGCTATCCCTAATAGGCAGCATGATAGAATAGTTAACTCTTTTTGTTATGTAATTCATTTTTGATAACAGAAGTAGATTTATTGCATAAGAGAGCAAAAATCCAGTAAATTGTAGTAGTCTACAAAAAAGTTGTGCAAGTGTGATAACCTGTATTTAATATTTGCTTAGTGACATACTTGATGATGCTTGTTCTTACAGTCAGCTTATCTCTCAGCTGTAATGGAGAAGTGTTCCTTGCAATTATTTTTTCTAAGTTTTCAACTGTGAAAATAATCTTTCTTAAAATTATATTTAAATATCTAACTAACATGTTGTCCCCACTTTAGATTTGTTAAATAATCTTAATTTTTTTTCAGTGGTATTGTAGGAAACAATGCCGCCACACTGTTAACAACAATTGAAGAAATGCATTTGTTGAGCAAGAAAATATTCTTTAATAGCCTGAGTCTTCATGCAAGTAAACTAATGGACAAGGTTTGTTTCAAAATTGTATGGCTTTCTTCTTTCAAAACATGCTTGCGTTACCCTTTTGTCTAGTAAGATTACTAGGTAAATAGCTGTTTCATATGTCAGTTTTTCCTAAAGTTGAAGTCTTGTATTTTTAATATTTTAGTCATGGAACTACATTACAAACTTTCTGTTTATATTTTAATTCTAATAATAGTGGAGGTTTTGTAGGTATGTGGCTACAATCTTGCAGTTAGCAATATTCTTTTTGCAGAACAGTTTACATATTTTTACAATTTATGGGAAGCAACAAAAGTAGGAAGTTTTTGTAAGTGAAATAGAGCAATTGAGGTGTATAATTTGTGTTAATTAATGATAATATTATAATAATACAATTTGTGTATAACAGGCGATTTAGCTGTATAATTTGTATTAAGGCATCATCAGATAAGTAGTTAATTGTGCATCATTCCTTTTTTTGAAGTTGCAAGGTATATCCTAAAATGGTAATCTAAGAACAAACAAATTCTGTGCTTTTCTATCTTACTATAAAAGTAGTTTTATCACGTGAACATTGCTGCAACATTTGTAAATGCATTTCTAAATTATTTAACCTACAAAAAAATAGAAAAGACTTCATTTTCCAGAAACTATTCTTTGTGCAGACTCGTAATTTGCTGAGCACTCAATCAGGTTTTCTGAGTTTTGTCATCATTGTTCTGTGGTCCCAAACATGTTTTCTCATTCAGCAGAGTCTCTCTGGTCCTAATTTCCTGTCTTTCTGCAGGAGCTGGGGAATGACTTTCTCAAAGAAGCAGTTGTTCCTCCTCTCCCAGATATCCCAGTGACTCCTTTCAGTGGTTTCATCTGTTCATTGGGTTACTCCTTAGCTGCTACCACCCACAGTCCATCCTGCTAAAGTCCACTTAATGCATTGTTGCTGTCGGGTATTTCCATTTGAATGCAGTATCATATCAATAATAGTTCCTTTGCTATTAATGCTTCTTCAAGGATCAGCTAAAGCTGAGTTCCTAAAACATGCAATGGACAAAAACAACGTGACTTTACAAAAAAATGTTTTATTTCCCATTACGTAAGCTAAAATAAAATATTTGTGTAAAATTTCCTTATAGGAAAAGAAATCAGTGTTGGACCTTAGCAAAAATGTATGACTACTCTTTGCTTGCAAAGTGCTTAGGGAAAGAAATTTTCTTGGCTTGGATACATCTCTGTATTCATCTCTTTTATATTTATTTATCCTGTTGGGTATTACATCTATACTCAATTAGGATCCAAGATGATTTTCCTACTCATGTAACTCACAGTCTTTGAAGTTTTGTTTTGGGTGATACATTGTTTTCAGTTCGGAAATGTGTAGAATTCAGAAGAAGAATGATAATGGAGTTATGATCCCCTAGTTCATAGTGTGTGTTTGTTTATTCTATTGTCCCTCTGGGAAGGTTGTGTAGTCCTCTTTGCCCTCTTAGTTCCCCTTCCCTCTGCTCCCAATCTGGATGTAACCAATTCTAGATGCTGTCATTGTTTTATAAAGTAATCAAATTTGCTTTTACTGGCCTTAAATGAAGGCAGTGATTGCACTGCCACCTTCAGCAGTGTTATATTACAAGTAATGAATGGCATACCGAGCCTACCATGTAATGGGAAAAGATCATAATATTGCTCTTTCTCAGAAACACATTTATAAATTAAGTCTGAAACATCAACATATTACATTGCCTGTGTGCCCTATGAAGATCTTTCCTCAGAATATAATTGAGGTCAAAAGCTTAAAGAGATTTAGAGGACTGTTAGATATATGGGTAACAAAGGCTTCCACAATTATTTATTAACCTGCTTCAGGAGTTAACAATGAGGTAACTCTATGTCTGAGAAGAAATCTTATTGTTCTAATGCATAGTTCTCATAACTGAGTTTTAGATAGTCCTCTGTAGCACCATATATTATTACCCTTTGTGAGTGGATTACTGAATGGATAGAATGATGTCTTATCTCTTCATGACTGAAATTAGTTTTGCTTCATAAAAAATACAAAATTTATAGGTGGATTGCAGTCAGAAAAACATTAGTTTCCATGCGATAAAGACCTTTCTTTTATAATAAATTTAATTCTCTTGTTACTTAGTTTTTTGTGTGTTAGTGTACAGATAAGCCGGTTTTTATGCCTTTTCATTTGTCTTTGTAAATTTAGTAGTGAATGTCACAGTGCCTTTACATTTTGAGGAAACTGAAGGTTGCTTTTTACTATGCTTTTTTTTAATGAGCATACAGACAAAAATGGTTTATATGTATTAGGATTTTCTTCATATGCCAGCCTTTTTCCATCTTTTTGCCATCTATGTGTGCACTGCAATTGCTTCCAGGTTTGTTTTTTTTAAAATTATTTTTAAAGAAGATTAAACCCCTGGAAGATAGACCTTTTGTACTTACTTAGGCAATTGCAAAGGCTTCACTGCTGTTCTTGTTGTGCACCTAGAGAATATTCAGTGGGAAAATTAATAAATTACTTTTCACTTGAACAATCTGGAAATTGCAGTTTCTTACTCAATTTAGATTATTCTTCTTAAGGCATTGATAAACCTTTTTCAGAGAATAACAATTGTCCAATACTTTGATTAAAATATGATTCTTAAGACAATTTGAATAATTTTGGAGATACATTAAAATGCAACTGGGATGTTCTGAAGTAAAAACACTTCTATTTCTATAGGTTTAAGTGCCTCTTTTGTTAAGATTACTGGAGAGTGGTGAATGGCCTGTCAGGTAGACAATTTTAATAACAGTGTTTCCTCAGTGTCATCTCTTGTTGCTGATAATTCGCTTTTTAAATATCTATATTGTATCTAGTAGTTGATAGATCAGAATATGATTTAAGCAAATCTTTCACTTAAATATAGCTAGTTGAGAATATGTTTTCTCATGAATTTAATGAAAGCAGGTTTCATTAAATATGCTAACTCTTCAGGATCCCATTCTTAGGACACAGACAAACGACAGGATGGTAATTTGATGTCCTCATCACCACAGACAATAATTCCCTCGATTATTGATTATCCTGAGTTGAGCATTGAATTCAGTCTGCCTGGGATTTAATTTCTAGTTCTAATTCCAGCACACTGGGAAACTGAGACTTCAGGCTGTTCTTTCTAGGACAAGAAAATAGCTTCCTCTTCATATCTATTTTTGAGAAGAGTCCCATATTACATAAGGAGTGTCACTAGTGTGGAGGTGTATGGAAGCTTTTAGGCAGTCTTAGATCAGGATTCTCCCTCTTGGTTGTCAAGCCATCGGTGTAAATGATAGAGGGAAATCCCTGGTTACTTCAGAACACTTACTGGTTTGCCCAGAGCACTTTGCTATAGACTTTTTTTTCATTACATAAGAAAATCTCAAACATCTTGGTTGGAATCTGAAAATAAAATACTCAGCAGCTCTTAACTGCAAAATATTTGTTCTGAGAAAGCTTTTTCTATGGTGTTCTCATTCTGGCTTCTCAGGTAGCTCTGTTTGATCTGAAATCCATGTGACAGAAATTTTCAGCAGACTGCTGGAAAGTGAGTCCAGTCTTACCAAAGAAACGCAGTACTCTAGGGAGTCTGGTTCTGACACTTCTTGAAACCTGTCACGAAGCTTGGTAACAGAGTTGTTACAAAGACACTTTGTTTTTAGGGTTTAAAATGCCATTCATAACTTTGAGATTCTCCGGCTGCTGTAGAGTTCAGCGTTGACATCCTATAGAAGCTGTGCACCACCAGCCATCTCCTGTGTCACTGAAGGTTTAGTGCATCAGCTTTTACTGCAGACACCGCCTCTCTTTTGCCTTAGTGGCTTTTATCCTTCAGAGGCAGTGTTGGGCATTCTTGCCAATACTTTCTAGCTCTGGTAGCAATTGATTTCTTCTGGTTCTTGGTTGAACCACAATGTTTTTTGGCTAGTATTGGTGTCCTTATGCTGAAAAAATGTGGTTTTATTTGTTGCTTTTTAGCTTTTTTGGACCCAGCCATGGGTCCACCAACCATGCTATAGTAAAGTGGATCAGAATTATCATTAAAATCCTTATGTATCCTTTTCCATGTTTTTTTTTCACTCTGTGCTTATTAATCAAATATATAGGAGTTCAGGATTCTGCTTGTGTTACTCATTGCCTGGATCTAAGAACAGCCCAATACAGATGATCATTTTATGATTGTAAATCCAGGAGAAAATAGCAAATGAAAATAATTGTCAGAACAACATAAACTGTTCCAATGCAACTGGGAGTAAAGTTCAGAGTACCTAATGGACTGGAGTGGATGGACTGCTCTTTCAGTCCTCTCAATATGGGAGTTATTTATCATCATGAATCCATTGGTGAGGCATTTTAACAAGTGCGTTAGGCCAACTGATGTCAGCATGTTTTATTGGACCACCTGTTAAATTAGGAGAGTGGGAATATTCAAGCCCACATGTCCTTCCTCCAGCTTTACTAAACAATTACTAAAGGAAAGGATAATTGCAAACATTTAATAAAATGGAATGAGAGTTATCATAAGGGCACTGGAGAAGGATTGTGCCAAACTCCAGTCATCTGCTGTCTGAGCTGTTTAGAAGACTATTAGTAGCATATCCCAAATTAAGTTTTGGTATTATTATTCCTTAATGCTGTTCTTTTTAGAGTAGATGCATGCTAATTAAATGCTGCGATCACATTATCTTTTAAGTTGTTCAGTGAGAGAGATATTAAAACGTTGCATGGGAATAATTGTAAACTTGTCCTTCATAATTTGGTTCCTGCCAGAGTGAAACCTATTAGATTTCTGGGAAATCAGATGTGGGGCAGATTGAATAAGACTGATTATTGTTGTGATCTGAATGCTACTGTCCTTTTAAATGGATCCATGAGAACAAAGCTTTTCTTCCAAGACCAACTTGATAGCTGAAAAGACAAGTGTGCCATTAGACATTCTACCTTGTTCACCTCTGTAGAATCCTAATAGGACCAGAAAATCTTAAGACAACTTCTCTGATAAGACATGCATTCAGGTTTCTTAGAAGTGCAACTGGTGGATATTGTCTCAACTGAGGAGAATGGATTCTCCAGTTGATGCTGCTCAGTGTTAACTGACAGCATGAAAAATTCATAACATTTTTACAAGATTCCACTCTGTAGTACTTCGGATCCAGCTTCTGCCAGTGGGGATTTTTAAGAGGTTGTATTTAAAGCTGCTTAGGCTCTTATAAAAGTCACTAACCTTCCATTTGTTACTTGTAAGTAGGGCTTTCTCTGTGGAGTTCTGTGTTTTAAATTACCGTCTTGTTTTATTTGGTAGTAGTATCACAGAATTAAAGAGTGGGTGAGTTCAACAGGAAACTAGAAACCATCTAGTCCGGCCATCTTGCTCATGACACGGAGTGTCAGCTAGAGCAGGTTGCCCAGGACTTGATCTAGCTGAAGTTTTAATAACACAAAGGATAGACTCCAAAACCTCACTGTGCAGCTGTCTCCAGTGCTTGACTAATGTCACAGTAAAAGGTTGTTTTCTTGTGTCTTAATCTGTGCCCATTGCCTCTTGGCCTGTTACTGGACACCTCTGAGAAGAGTCTGTCACCATCTTCATCCTACACTTCACATATTTATACACATTTGTAACATCCCCATGAGCCTTCTCTTCTCCAGGCAGAACACAGCCCCTCCTTGTGTAGGAGGTATTCCATTCCATTCATGAACATCATAACTGTTAACTTTCTAGTGTTCAAGTACCATAGTATATGAAGTTCTGATTGACTGATTTCAGAAGAAAATTTGCCCTTTTTTAAAATGTAACCTTTTCTGTAAATGAGAAAGGGAAACAATTAGCATACATGCACACTTCTTAATTGTTGATGCTGCCTTTTCTTTTTTCTGTATTTTCCTTTGTTGTTTGTAAAGTTCTGTAAGACATCTTTTGAGCTACTTGTTCCCACAGACAGAGAAACCTGCTCTGGATTATATGTTTGGAGGAAGATTGCTGGCTTGGTATATGTTCCCCACTGATTAATATGCAGAAAAGATACAAATTTTTATACTAAAGCTTATGCACAACTTTTAGTACCCATTTCAGTTTTGTATATTGGATTTTAAAAATGGATAATTTCTTGGGTTTTTTGAAAGGCTGAAGAGCTGTTTGGCATAATTTCTGTATGACTGAACTGGTAGTTGAAACCTATTAGAAACTTAATAGTGTGTCAGTGTATGTTTTAATGCAGTTGAACTCGCTGCTGCAGAACTTCCCTAATCATGTTTTAGTTACCTGCTGTCTAGCTTGCATCTGAAAGAGGTACTTCAAATGTAGAACTCAGCATGTATTTGAAACCTATTTTTCTGTGAATAGTATCAATTATAATGATCTCATGTAAAACATTCAGGACATTAATTATTTTTTTATAAGAATAGTAATTAGTGCTCATGAGTTGGAGTCTGTAGGTTCCTCTATAAATTTGAAGTGTCTGTTTTTAAATTTTCTTTTTTAATTTTGGAAAAAAAGCCCTCACTTTGTATTCATGTGTCAAAAGTTAGAATTTTCAAAATTAATATAACACTACTTTGATTCTCCTTCCACTGACTGATAATTTTATCTCTATTTCAGTAGTCAGGGATTTCAGGGTAACCCAAATACAATCTAGTGATCTAGATCTTTTTTCCTTGCCATATTTTCTTCTTCCATTATGTTGTTCCTTGCTCTTACCTGGAAGACTGTGGACTGTAAAGGAACAGACAAATGAGAGATGAAGCTAATTTAAGAGCTTCTGAGCACTAACTACATCAGGAGACAAAAATTCTGTGCAAAGCAGCCTGAAATTATAATTGCCATGATCTGTGTGTTTTGGAACTGAAAACTCCATCAAACTCTTCCAAGTAATGCCAAAATATCACTGAACATGGTCCAGTTCAAATCTTGAACTGGTGTGTTCAGGACACAATCCATACCCCTAAAAATAACAAGAAACAAGAAGAAAGTCATTCAGCACTGTAACTTTCAATAAACTTTACTACTGATCAGCACTAGTAAGTGCCTCTTTTTGTATCACTATTACCCTATTACTAGAATATTTGTTTCATGCTTTCAAGACCTCCTGGGTTGAACAGCTATTCTCTGAACCGATTAGATTTAGTTTTCCATTAGTCCCTTGAGTTCAGTATACTCTTTTGAAAAGTGAGAATAGAGGAACATTTTATATTCAGAAGGATGAAAAAAGTTTTCATTAAGTCTGTCTTGGTAAAAGAGTGGGGACATGTATGGTACCTCAAATGTTTCAAAGCACAAAGAGTGAAAATTCAGCCTGGTTTCAAAGAGAGAGTTGTTTTTTTCTTTCTTTGTTGGCATGTTCATCAGGTATAGATTTATTTCCAGAAAGCTCTGCAATGTTCTGCTCTGAAGATGTTTGCTGTGCTCTCCTTGATTTATTTGGCCATCAGCCTCTGCTCCTTGGAATTTAAATTTTATTTTTTTCTAACTTGAAGATTCAGACATCCATATTACTGTTCGATTCATTGGTGTTTCTTATTTGGGAAGGTATGGAACATGTTGCCTAAGATTTGGAGCTATCCAAAGCTGCTGCCTTTTCTTTAGAGCTGGAGTCTTAAGAGTACTGCAGAAGTGTGCGCTGCATTGCTCTCCTGCGGCCAGATACCCTGACTGAGACATGTAGACCAGTCCCATCCAAACTTACTTCTCCCTCCTTCTGGGGAGAGATGATGCCTTTAAGTCTTAACTTACTGTGTATTGCTGAGGGTCTTCTTGCTCCTACGTGGTCCAGCCATATCTGTGTTTGCCCTTGCATGGGCAAGAAGGTGGGAAGTGGATTGAAGGTAGAAGGAAATGAGGTTGTAGTAAGGGTTTGGAGGCAGCAGGAAGTCAGTTTGAGGCAGCATTGGAGACAAAAAGATGCAGCTGTGTTTGGAGTAGAACCTAAGAAATGTGTGTTGGGAAAAAGAGGTGCTAGGTTTCCTATAAATGTTTTATTAAGTGCTTAATGTGTATTTAGCTGTTACAAAGAAAAGGCTAAAGTATGTGAGCCTGGGTTAAAAATAGCATAGAATCTCAGTCCATTTCAGGGTGTCCAATATTCATAATTTGACTTGGAAAGCATATTTTTTCTCTAATATACACTAACTTTCCTTCTTTTTTTTTAAGCATCTGCATTACCTGCTTCTTATCTTTGGCATAAGCCTGCATTTCAGTTTGTGCAGTCTCGTTGCAGTTCATGTAGGTATACTAGAGTTAGCTTGTGTGCCATTCCTTTGTGTACTGGTAATTGAAGGCACAAGCTTGCTGGGGATTGAGACTGTATTGAGACTGTTGCATTTGCGACTACAGCTCTCATACTCGGCATCATAGGAGCTGTGCAGTCTTGTCAAGAACTGCTGCAGCATGGCACTCATCTCCCAGATTTCTTCTTGCGCTAGACTCTGAAGTACTCGCTCAAAGTGAACTCAGTGGTGCCAACAAGGTGGCTACTCTGGCACCTAATCTAGTAAATGTATTTTTTTTCAATGCCAAAACAGTAGTGTTTCTCCAAATGGTAAAACAGGCATAGTCAGAATGAAAGGAGAAGTTCAGTGTTGCGTGTTTGGCACTGAATGAGATGGTCGTGCTGGAAGTTGTAGGCAGTTATTGTCTGAAATGTGCTAGATTTGTCCAGTGTCAAATTAAAATTCTTCTCTGTGTGCCTATCTGTCATTTTGTTACTAGCTGATTGCATTGTGCTAACAGACTGGATGGTATTTGCTGTAAATGAGATTAATAAAAGTCCCTGCAAATATAATCTTGTTCTTCAGGTTGAGCTCCCACCTCCTGATCTTGGCCCAAGCTCTGCCCTAAATCAGACGCTTAACTTGCTGCGGGAGGTTCTGGCATCTCATGACTCATCTGTTATTCCACTGGATGCCCGTCAGGCTGACTTTGTGCAGGTACAAGGATGTTTGACTGCTTTATGTGTGTGAAGAGGAGGGAGAGGGGCAAAATAAAGAATGTCTAAGTTAGTTTCAGTGCACAAAAAGTAGATGGAACATTAATTTTTTTGTCTGGTCCCATTTTGGAGCTCTCTGTCAAACCAGAGTTTGTAATGTACATAACAGGGTGACTAACAAAATGGATAATTACAGTTGAATATGGAGTGCTACTCTTAACACAGTATCTAAATTCTGTTATCCAATTACTGTAAGTAAATTCACCCTCAAGATTGCACAATTACCAATTATCTAATCTGGGTTATTCTTCCTCCTGCTAGGCTGGAATCTGTTCTTCTCAGGTTTTTATACTTCCCCCATCACTGTGGTAGGTGATCACCTGCTGACAAATCCAGTAGAAAACTGCTTTCACAGTTGGAAACTCTCATTCCTTTTTATTCTGCTTTGGGGAATAAATACATGATAGAGACAGAATGAGGTTAGAAGCCTCGTGTGACATGATTTCCTCCCTCCCCTCCCTCTTTTCTGTGATTGCTATTTTAGGTTCTGTCTTGTGTGCTAGATCCGTTGTTACAGATGTGTACTATGTCTGCTAGTAATTTGGGCACCGCTGATATGGCAACCTACATGGTAAATTCACTTTACATGATGAGGACTACTCTGGCTCTTTTTGAATTCACTGACAAACGTCTGGAAATGTTGCAGTTTCAGGTAAGCTTTAGCAGCCCCAAAAGAAAATTAACTTATTACTGATATTTGTAAGTCGTGATGTGAACATATTTCAACCCAAAGCCAACATTATCTATATTGGGGAAATGGGATAAGAGGGCTTCTTATCAGAGATCATGAGCAGATAGCATTTTTTCATTTTAAACAGACAGAACATTAAAAGATTTGGTTTTGTTTGGTTTAGTTGCAGATAAACCCAGACCAGTGAACATTTTCATTATCCTAATCACTCTAATATTTATCTGCAAACTGTATGAGAAGAAGAAAATGGAAATTGAAAACTCAGTCAAATGGCTGACTGTATTCCATCATAGACTTAGTACTAGATCATCATTATTTTCTATTAGAATATAGTGTAGCTGAAGTTACTGCTTCAGTCCTGCTTTCTGCCTCTCTTTTCTCATTTGTTTGGTTTCCCCTCACATCCCGGGATAGTAGTTCATACATGGTACAATTTTGCAATGAAAATTTAGAAACTATTGACTTACAAAAACTTGGCCACTGCCCATTTATATTTTGCTACATGAATATGTCTGCAGTATATCTCAGGAGAGTATTTGGAGTTGAGGGGCTAGAAAAAAGTTACAAATTTTTATTTAAAGAGATCAGCAAGGATTGGCTGCGAGCCATTTTTCACTTTCTACTCCTAATCAGAATTTCTAGCACCTTTTAGCTCTGAAACAAACAAACAGACAACTTCACCAAACTGTCTGGGGTATTTCTAATTTCTTTTATCAGAGTTCCTTTCACAGTAAATGTTGCAATTGATTTATTCTTCAGAAAAGCAGTAGAGCTGAAGCTTACACATTTAATATCATTTACTTTCTTCAAACATTTTACAAATACAGGAACAGACTGAAAAAAATCTTTAAGATTATACATAAGTAGGTTATTCAAGTGGAGTTAGAATGGCATATTTAATAGGAGAAACATTTTTCATAGAAAAAGAACTCACAAAGACAGTTAAAAACTCCAAATTGAAATATTAAGATTTCCCTTCTGATTTAAAAAGGAAAGTGTGTTCTTCTAAACAATCTTAGGAAGTAAAAAGGTGAACTCTAAGTATCAGACAAAAGAGTCTTACATTTTACTAGACTTACAAAAAAAAAACTTATATTTTTTTCTTTAGGATTGGAGTAGTTATCTGTGAAAATGAAATAATAATATATATATATATACCCAAATGGCTTTCTGAGACTGCTCAAACTGAAAAATTATTGCTGCTGCTGTGACTGGATTTAGGGATTAGGTTTTCTTGCAAAGTAAAGATTATATTATGAATGTAAAATACTCTAAAAGTTTTTTTCATATGAAGATAACTAAAACAAAGTGGATAACTGTAATACCATTGTCTATTCTTTCAGTTGACTTTTTTTTCAAAATTCAGTTGACTATTTTCAATACACGTTTATCAGTATTGACTTTAAAATCAATTCTTAGTATGATTTATTTTTGGTTTTATTTTCCGTATGAAAGACTGTCTCTTGTTTATTGTAAAATTGCCATGTTATTGTCAGTATTTTCAATAAGAGTTGAATCATTTTTATCACATATTTTCAAAGAATTATAGGAAAATAAAATTATACAGGAATTTTTAAGATCACGTCTATAATCTTCATTTTTGGTGGTGTTGTATTTACAAATACAAAAAAACGAGGTCCTTTTATCGATCAGACATCAGAAAATTCTCTGCATTTTTATTATTGGTTCCTTGTAATACGAAAAATATAAATGGATAAAATAGTTATGCTGTATGTAGTTGTAGTATTTCCTTGTTTGTTGATCACTCTCCTTGGTTTTTTTTTCCTTCTTATTTGTGTTTCTAGATGTTTTAACCCCAGAACTTGTTACATTTAGTATTCTCACACACTCTTTATAAATACCTTACGCTTAATATTTCAGATTGAAGCTCATTTAGATACACTCATAAATGAGCAAGCTTCCTACGTACTAACAAGAGCTGGTCTGAGTTACATTTATAACGCTCTGCAGCAGCACAAACCCGAACAGGTGAGCTTACAGAATTTACATGTTGAGGGGGTACCACACACTTGCCAACTAGTGGAAATTTGGCCCTAATGTTTTTGCAAATTAGGCTTCCTCTGAAAGGAAAGGTTCAGTAATGTTGGTTTTTCACATGGCACCAGGACTTTTAGATGCAGGCACTTGCAGCTACAGCTTCTTTTACTGTGTGTTCAGCAGGCCTTGCAGAGCTGGTGTGCAGCAGTCCTGTACCGCTTGTCTGGTACACACTGGGTCTGCATATCAGCATTCCCAGTGCACCTAGGACATATTAGACCTGCTGTATATATAAGCAGCATTCAGCTTCTTCCTTGCTTCCTGTAGCACCACACATGGAGTCCATAGATAGCTGCATGCATTTGGTAATTGCTGCTTTTTTCCTTCCGCGGAAAACTGGCAGATGAGTTTAGTAGTAGTTTGAAATAGTTTCTTCTTTCGTCCTTATTTGTTGCTGTAGCTATTCTAGTACCAAGACAGTGAGATTCTCAAAGTGAAAACTTGAGATTTCTTAGAGGAGCTGAAAACTGGAATTCAGAGCTCATGCTCTCCCTTTCTTGTGAAGCACAGTTGCAATGTGGTAGGTGTTAATACAGCCCTTCTTGCCTTCAGCTGTGCCTATGTCCTTTTGTGATCTTTTGTAGAAGTGAAAAACAGTGTTTTCTGGAGAAAGCAGAACTCTGTTGGAGAGCTTTATGTTGTTTCTTCAGCTAATAATTTTGCATAAAGTGCCCAAACTCAACATATTTTTATGTATAAAGATGAATAAATAAATGTATAAATAATCTGATTAATAACTCAGTTTCCTATTCATGAGCCTATCTCCTGTTTTAAAACCAATTTCAAGTTGACTAGGGCAGGTTGTTAATGGTTGTGAATGTAGCAATTTTCATCTCTGTCTGTACAGCTGCCTGGCTGCAGAGGTGATGTTGTCACAGAATTTGCTGGGGGGTTAAGCAGCATTTGTGCATTGTACTGCCATACCAGCACAGAAGGTTTACTGGGAAATGGGTCTGAATTCTTCACAGTTCAAGAGCAGATAGATAGAGCAAAGTTGTTGTCTCTGAAGTCCAGATTACCAAGGGGATGTAGCCAGTTTGCGGTTCAGTTTTTATTCTAGACCTTGTGGAAGACTATTTTTTACTTTATTTAGTGGTGAAGGAGGAAGAAAATTATTTGAAAGGACATAATAATAATTCCATATTCTCAGCTTTTAATTTAAGGGAGTGGTGGAATGCAAATTAGCTGTTAACAGCATTTCAGTACTGCAATGGTGATAGTTTCCAAACATTTAAGATCCTGTAGCGGGACCAAATAAAAACTAACTACTGAACCGATTGTAGTCTTTATTATTTCTCTGTTTCTATGTGCTAGTATTAACTTTTTTTATCCCCCTGTTTGATTGTTGATTTTTAGGGTCCTCTTTCAAATTTATCAAGTATGGATTCCGTGTCCCTGAAGGTTGCAATGGTAAGCATTCATAACTTTCATATTATGATGGTGATGCTCTGACATGGTAAAGAATACTGTTAATTATGTGATTAGAAGATACTCATCTGTAGTAGAAGATACTAATCTAATCAGTCCTGCTCTTTAAGAACAGCTGAATTACATGTCTGGGAATTCTTCATTTGTAGTAATTTGACCACTTGAAGTAATAAATACATAAACTATTTCTGAAAGGGTAGTAATAGAATATTATTTTCTAAGCCTTGAGAAGCAGATCTTTACTTACAACAATGCTGTCCCATGAGTCATCTTAAATTGCTAAAAGCAAATACTTAGCTCTAATTAGTTTTAATCACCAAAGTTTCTTTTTTTTGCCCCTATGCTTTGAAATATAGGTTCTGCTATCATTTATAATCTTAGTCCTAAGGCTTTAATTTTATGCAAGTAGTTCAGCTTTACTCAGAAGTTAGATTCTGGGTGTATGTCACAGTTATGGTTTTTTTATGTTGAAAGCTACAATATATTTTAAAGCAAATTATCAGCTGTTATTTTTTCTTAGCGTGTGTGAAGGCTATTTTGCATAGAGATAGCAATATCACAGTTCAGTAGGCAATAATGTGTAATCTCTCACTCTTCTTGCTTAGCCAAGTTTAGCTTTATTCTAAAAGTTTAACTGTAAAGGCCTGCTCATATTGCAGTATATGTACACACACCCATGGAAAAATTGGGATTTTAAAAGGTTTTTAAAAAAAAACTTGAAAGCATCCCAATTATGATAGTGTAACCCATTTTTTTTCTCTTCAGGATTTAAACCAGCAGTTCCTAAGCTGGCTGGATGAACAGAGCTCTGGCATAGAGCATTCAGTGGTTTACTCAAATCAGCATGCATTCTTATTAAAACTTAGCAATTTTGCATTTAAAATATCTTCTATTTATCATAGTCTTGTAGACTAACAACAGATTTAAAGGCTGCAGCTTGGGGACCTTCTCTTTAAATTATACATGTGTAACACTGTTTTAAATGATGGATGGATGGGGATTTTAGGATTTACCACCCTGAGAATATTCATTCAGTGAATAAATGGAAGATTGAATGAATGATGGAAGGTTACCATCAGTTAGATAAACTTACTTAGGGCCTTGTCTTAATGAGTAATTCCAAGGATGGAGGTTATACAGGTTTTTTGGATAATCTGTTCAATGTTTGATGACACGTCTGATAATAATTTTTCCTCTCACTGTCTAATTAAAATGCTTCCTAGTGTGATATGTGTTCAATATTCTTCTGTTTTCACCTGTGAGAAGACCTGGGTTCGTCTTCTCAGTAGTCACCCATTTGACCACACAGTCACAGAATGATTTGGGTTGCAGCAGACCTTGAGGATTATCTTGTTCCAGCCTGGCCACGAACACTGCCAGGAGTGGGGCAGGCACAGTTTTTCTGACTGACTTAAAGACAGGAGTAATGTTTTTTCTTAGAATCAAAGTATGGCTCTTCTTATCACTTTATTCTGTGAGAAAGAGAAATAGGCTTAGAAGTGGTTCAAGAAGCCTGAAGTGGGTGATTTGTGCTTTGTTTTTCCCAACATAAGCAGTGACTCCCTGCCAAAAAGTAAAAAGAAACATGCAAAAAGAATCAAGCGACATGTCTAATTTGGACAGAGTAGATAATAGATAGCTCTGAAGCTGTCTTGAATTGCCTCTGCATTGAATAGACTCAGTGTGATCTTCAGTGATGTGTAAGTACCTGCACCAGCTGCATAGAAAGCTGAGACGGATAATTATAGAAGCTGGATTCTCATTATTTATTCTCCACTCATATTCCTCAGAGTCAGAAACAAAATTTTGGTGGCAGAGGTGCTGAAGTCAATCATTTGTTTTGGACAATTAAGTTCCATTTCTTAATGTAATCAGGGATGTTTTCAGAAATGGTGGTTTTACCTATTTTTGTGTAATAGCAAGGTGTTAATATGTTGATCTCATATTCTCTTCTTGCAGGCTCAGTTTGATCGCTATCTGTCTGCTCCAGATAGCCTGTTAATGTCCCAGCTGAATTTCCTTCTGAGTGCCACTGTGAAGTAAGTACCTTGCCTCTGAAGTTCTATTATGCCTGAATAATGATCACAAAATTGAATTTGATTAAGTTTTAGTGAATCATGATCAGAATTCAAGTTATCAGCTAGGATGATATTTGCATTGTCCTTCAGGTCACAATTCAGTTTTGTTCCGATTCTCCTCCTTTTGAACAAGCAATGAGGAGTATCTAATTCTGTAACTTTCTGAAGTAGTTACCCTTGATTTAAGAGACACCATCAAGATGAATTACATTAATCTATTTTGAACATGTCCTGCTGTGTCAGCAATTTTTTATCAACTAGGTGGTAAATTGCTTTAGAACTATTTTGTAAGCTTTCCAAAGAAAGGTGAAATATATAATTCTCCAGATTTTCTTTTATCCCCACTGCTTTGTCACTTCTAGAATTTTCATCTTTGTTGTCTTCTGCTGTAGAATATTGGCATTCTGTCTCGTTGAATATTTTGCTTAGATTATTTTACTTTTCACCTAATGTAGTTTTTTTAGAGATTTCTTCTTTGAAGTATGGAAGTAAGAACTTTATTATTTATCTCTTAACTTGTTTTTTGAGCATAACTGAACCCTAAGGCAAGGGAAAGTGCCACAAATTCCTTTCCAATTAAATGTGAACCACATGAAGACTTTCTGTAGTACTTAAACTCACAGAATTATATGTTGCACTGATCAAAAACTTTCCTTGACACTATTTTTCACACTTTTGTGAAGAATGTAGGTAACCGAATATACCAGAAACTGAGACAAGCACGTCACATTTTACATAATGCAACAGTTTGAAGTTCCATTATTAGTGCTTGTCCTCAGTGGGGTTGTATTACAGCATCTTGCAATTAAAAAATGACGTGTCAAGGGAAAAATAATTATTGTTAGGAATTGAATAGAACAGTTTGGTTGGAAGGGACCTGCAGTGATCAGCTAGTCTAGCTGCCAGGTTCTGGTGTTGCATTGCTCAGGTTCTCCTCATCCAAAGACTTCCAGTGTCACACCATACAGGTGGAGCATGGTGGGCACAGGGAGTGCTGGTATTTTTCAGCTGGCATTGGGTGTCTCTGCCAGATTTACCATTCCCACAGCTCAGCTGGCAGAGCTGACCCTGTTGTGGGTCTGTGCACTGTACAGATCAAACAGCATAACTTGACCAGTAATGTCATTGAAACATCACAACTTCTGCTTCTCAGTGTCAGGGCACTAAACCTGCATTTTGGCTCTTGATATATTTTCTTAAATGTAAATCTATTTAAAAATTGTAATATTAGTAAATGTATTTTGAAAGCCTCAACCTTTCATGCTAACACAGAGGCAGTTTTAAGAGGTAGACTCTATGCTACTGTAAAGACTCTGGCAGTGAAATTACTTGAACTTAATCAATCCTTCTGTCAGATGAACCAAGATAAACTGGTTATAGATAACTGGTAGGCACTCTTAGCCTTATCTCATTGATAAGCTTTTTAAACCTCTCAGCACATTTTAAGCTGAATTCATATTATCTTGCAGCAGCGGACAGTTGAGAGGTAAGAAAGAAACCTTTTGTGAGGATGATTGCTATAGCTGCTTCAACTCAGCTAACATGCAGAAGTTTATTAACCTGCTGTAATCAATGCTATAGGTCAGGTTCTGCTCAGAGTGAAAACAAAAGAAATAAATCAGTTAGCCCATTAGCTTTCAAACAACTAGCTTTAAACACAAGCAATCCTTCTGAAGTTAAAATGCCTATTTACAGAGATGCTTGTAGAATTGCTGTCTTGATAGTCAATATTTTCAATAGTAAATAAGCCTTGAAAATCATGAATTTTCTCAAAATTCAAGCAAAACATATAACTAGTGCTGTAATTTTAATCCCTGGCTATAGTAGTTGGAATTTTCAATTTTGAAGATATTTTTCCTCAAATCAGATAATTGAGAGCTGTAACCTATGAGGTCTTTGGTTCTCAGAATCGGACCACATGCTGTGATAAGGGACCAGTGTATGATATACTCATTGGCAATATCATTTAAGCTTTGCAACTGTGAAGAACATTCCTTCCAACGTTACCAGTGCATGCTCTTGTCTTTCAAATTCCTTCACTCATTTAAAAAGCCTTAAGCTATGTATTCACATGGTTGTTGGTCTTGAAGAGCTCTTTTCATTCGTGTTGGATCACAGAAACTGAATGCTGGGATTACTATTTTTAGCAAGTGCTGCCAATTGTGTTAGTAATAAATGTATCACGTTGTTATGGCAACTGAAATCCTAATGTACTGATTAATGACACTGACATTATTTGATTGAACAACACATGTGATTCTGTTCAGTCCTCTGAATATTTTAACAAGCTTTTTTTATTTATTCATTTGGTACACTAGTTCTACACAAATTCAGTGTGCAATGCTTTCATAAAGGATTGTCATGTTACAGTACCTTAGTGATCCCAGGCTGAGGTCAGAGACAGCTGTCTTACCTGAGCACCCTGAATATATTTCCCTTATAATAGTGGGTTTGGATTTGTTATTAAAACAAATAAAGACTGTTATAAGGACAGTATTTTATTTTAGGTATCCTAATAACCTAGTAATACTGGCAGTTTATGCTGTATATAAAAAAAACTGGATACTGTGTGTCAGAGTAAAACGCAGGTTTGGTCTTCTAATCTGCTTTCTCATAGCTTCTGTTCCTTAATGTTTCCTGTAAAGACAAAGATTTTTGTTCTTCATCTTTGAAATTTCTTCAACTTATCAATTCCCAACAGTCTGTGAATTCAGCCGTGATTTTAGTGGATGCAGTTTTGTTGCCTTTGTTTCTCTGCTGCATATTACAGCAGGGCTGAATCTGGTTTTGTGGTTACCTTGGTTTCCTCAGCTTCTGCTGGAGTTCCCATTGCATGGGTTTGGCTGTCAAGTAGTTGTAACTGCAGTTCCTAATAGATAAAAATTCATCTGCTACTGTAATCACCATCACCATGATGATTAAAGTAAACTGATTTAATGGGCAGTGTAAAATAAAATTACTAGGTTGTCTTTAAAAAATATTAAACTTTCCAGTTAAATTTAGCATTCAGTCTGTGTGCATTGTTACTCATTTATCTCCAGAAAAATAACAGAACATAGCACTGTTGGTAAAAGGTTATGTTTTAAATCTCTGACCACTATGACTAGTTTTTGTCTGATTATGGAACCTTGCTGTCAAGATAAAGCAAATAGAATATATTTGCTAGTAGATTAAAAAAAGTGTATCTACAAAAGACAGTGAGAAGCCACTGGAGATCGAAGGTAGATCACCAAGTTTTTCAGTCTTTTAAAAGATACAGGCATGTGCAGGTGGGAAACTGATGTTTGCAAATTTAATCCTTTTGCTTGATTGTAGAAATAAAGAAGTTCCTGTCTTCGTTATCAGGTCATATATGTGAGTTTATCTGTGTACAATACAACGAGAGGAAGAAGCCTTTTTCAAAAAAAAAAATAAAATTAATGTTTATTATTAATGTTTATCTTTAATTCCATGTCTGTAGTACAGTTATATTCCCTACAATTTGCAAATTATGTTATCTTGTTTTGGTTTTTAGAGAGCAGATAATAAAACAGTCAACAGAACTGGTCTGCAGAGCTTACAGTGAGTTGTATGCAGCTGTGATGGATCCTTCAAATGAATACAAGGATCCAGAAACCATCCTACACAGATCTCCTCATCAAGTCCAGGCACTCCTTTCATAGTCTTGGCACCCCCCAGATTTATCAGAATCCATAATTCTGGATTTCTTGAGTATTTGCATTGAATTATTTTTCTGCTTTGAATTTGGATGTGTAACTGTATAGTTAAAATATGTAGGAATGCGGTTTTCTTTAATCTGCTTGGCAGAAGCCTAGTCTTTCCTGTGTCTTTGAATACTTTCAATAGGCCAGAAAATAGAATATAGATTGAAAATTATTTTAATGTATTTCTCTGATGGAAGTGGACCTTGACAATGTGCAATCTCTTTGAAAAAGGAGAAAAGCTTTTTTCCTTGCTGTACATAATCCTTTCAACTACAGGTTTAACCAGTGTCAAGTTTTTATTTGCTCTGTTGTCTGTTCTCTCACTCTTTTTTCTCAGCCTGCCATCAGTAAACACCAATAACTGAAATTTTAATACAACTGATACACTTTGAATGACTCATGCATCACTTTTGCAGCTCATAAATCATTTCAGAATACTTGATGGTCTCTTGCAAATCCTGTTGATTAAATCTTTGAGGCAAAATTTGTGTGGTTTTTTGCAATCTATTTTCTGGTGTTTTCTGTCAGAAAAAGAAATGTTTGTGACTTGGTGCTTATACATAACCTGTAACTTAATGCTTTAAATTATTTTTCTAATTCTGTTTTACTGGAAGGAGTTTTGTTTTCAGTAGGAATCCTTGTATCAGTTGAAACTTGCTGATCTCCTAAGGCTGGGACCAGTAACAATGTAGGTTAGGAAAGTGGTTTGCACAGCACTATGTCCATTCCTCCCTCACATGTACATGATTTTTGTCTGGTTTGGTTTTATGTACAGGAAAAAGTCCATCTGCTCTAGTTCAAGTATTTACTCAGTTCATAATCCACCAAGAGATTTTCATGGTTTACATCACTTGGGATTTATGGGAGAGCTGGGGTGTGTAGATTTCCCAGTCTGATGCATAGAAAGCTGTAAGTGAAGCTTTCATTTCTTTCCTCCTTTGGTGCAAGCTGAAGCTTCCCTGTATAGAAGCCTTTATATTACAGAGTTATTTAGGGGACTTCTGCTTCCAGGAAAAGAGGAAATTAAGTAGGATACATGTTCTCCGTTGGTCTTGTGATAATTATCTGCAAATACCTTAAGCATAGTTATTTTTTGGGATAGTATTGTTAAAGAGAAACCTTCAAGAAACAAAAAGTTAGTAGAATGGATTTGTGACTAGAATTTTTTGTTCATTTTTTTTAAAGGATAATTTAAGTGAATGCAATGTTTTGTTGGAAGCATTTCACTTTTTTTCTTGTCTTTGTTACTGTAGTAGTGTCACAGAGTTATTACAGTTGCCTGAGTTTACTCTCCCATTATATGTGGCTTATTTTATGTACATCAAGGGGGAGAGGAGCAGTCATTCATATTGAATAACTTATTTTACTTTTATTAGTAGTAATAGCCCACATATAAAATACATACTTGGTGGCAGCCAAGTCCACAGCTTAGTGTATGCTTGCAAAAGAGCAAGACATAAAGAGCAGCAGCAATACATTTTAGCCTCTTGGAAGACTCATTGCACAAAATGCATTCAGTGCACTCAGAAAACAGCTTCTGTGGTAATGCCACAATAAAGCAATAGCTCCTTTTCCAAATGGGAGTAATTTGTTGGTATAGAAAGTGTAAGTGACCCTGGAGTTCTTGGGCCAGGCATAAATCTTTCTGTAAATATGAATGTTAGATTTATTCTGTTTAAAATCTATACCTGTAAGACAAAAAAAAATTCTAGAAGCTTAGAAAAGCTCTAATGGAAAATTACCAGCTAAGGCTCTTTATATTACTCAGATTTTGCATTGTCATAGTATACATTCAGGTGGCTGTTCATTGTTGTTTAATAATGTTAATATCGCTTAATATGCCTGTAATTATTATCTAATATATGAAAATTACATCAGTTGTGAAAGGACTATAAATTAGCTTGAGATGAGCATACTCATGAGTGAACTTTTTCCTGATGCTGCTCAACCTCAGTCTCCAATAATCTGTAGCTTGCATGAGGATTATAAAGAAGTTGCTTCCTATCTTTGATTCCATTTAGAGACCTACTCATGATTTTGTCTTCTCTTGGTAAAAATGCAAAGGCTATAAAAGATGTTATTTAGGAAAATTCAAGTCAATTGCTAATTTTGGTCTGTGCAATTAAAACTAATGACCAATGGTCACAAATAAGAAAGGACTTCAATAAAAATATTTGACTTACTGACTCTGTCTTCCATGTTGTTACTTTCTCTGTCTCGTCTTCCTATGAATAAAAAGAAAATGTGGTTAGATTATGATCTGTCTTTCCCATCTTGGCATTTCTGAGCCTTTCATTTTACAGATTCCCAAGATTTCCATGCTAGGAACCTTGAAGCTGCAGTCCCCTGATTAGCTAGGGGATCCATAAGCATTGCAGTAAATGAAGTCACTCTGGATGTCAGTACCTGGCCCATTTTCAGACCAGTTACTGCAGCTCTGACTTGAGCATTCCATGGCTGAAGAGATGCTCTCATGGCTGGGCTGAGTCAGTCAGCCCTTCTGCTGTTGGTCCTTATCACTTTTCCTGGAGGGATGTGGCTTTTCCTGGAGAGAGCTACTCCCTGCTCTGTGCTGGGCCATGACTGGGGAAGGTGGGAAAAGAGAGGGGTTTGCACACTGCCCATAGCAGGCAGCACTCCCTGCGTGTGACACCCTGGCAGCCTCCTTCTGAGAACAGATGTGTTGTCTGGTACAAAGAGCACTTTTCTGGGAAGTGGGAGAGCTGGGTTCTGGGCCAGAGGAGTTTGGAATCAACATATCCCATCTTCCTGGCGAGCACCCAGCCCTCTGACTGTAGTGTAGTATGAGATGGGGCAGGTCTGTTTCTTCCCTTGAATTCAGCAGCTCTGCGTAAATCAGTGCAAAATATGGGAGGCAGGAGATGGAATAAGCAAGGTGGAGTTTGGCCCTGTGACATATACATTAAGGGGTCTCTGAGTCCCCCAAGATCTGGATCTTCCTCCATTTGTTATATCAGGACCTTACCTTTGATTCCAATACGTGAATCCCTAAAACAGAATTGGGTTCCCAGGACTTTATCACCTACAGAGTATCCAGTGAGCAGCAAGATACGGAGCTGAGTTGGGTTGAACCCAAGGTGGTTTATCTGCACTGGTGGCAATTCCTGTGTGTTCACTCCTACGTGTACAATTTCCTCCTTCCTGCTTTATAAGTATGCACACACCACTGAGGAAATGCAATATAAATGTTGTAGTTACAGCAAGCGAGCAGCAGCCATGGTTTTTGGCTTTCTATTACAGGAAAAGAGAAGCTTGCAGAGGTTTGGAAAGGTGATAATCTATTTGTTTTGCAGCATTTCAGAGTGCTCCTCTCTGTTTTCTAAGATTTATGACTCTAGCCCTGCATTTTGTCTGTTAGACTCAGCTGTAATTATTTTTATTAATGTTTTGAAATATGTGTTGAGGGAAAACACTTTCAGAACTGCTAAACTTTTCCATTCGTTTAAAAAACTGTATCTGTTCTTTGATCCCTTGACTTGCTGAGTCACTTTGTGGGCAACCCAGGGGGTGAGACGCTTATAAAATTTTGGCAATTAAATAAAGAGGTTAGACATATTTCCATGAGCAAAACACACCCTCCAGAAAGGATCACAGACATGGGTGTGGGTTTATTTGAAATCCACTGCCACCTGCTTCTGAGGGATAATGTGGGAAAAGAGACATTTGCTTATGATGAGGACACCTATCCAAAATGGCCTGGGTAGGGTTTTATGCTGCAAATGGATGTTAAATTGATGTTATGTTTGAGAAGTTAAGAGAATTTTCAAAAACATTATAACTCAACTCACATATTGAATTTACTTGTTAAAGATTTCCAGAACCACCAGTCTTAAGAACTTTGCAAACCTTCTTTCAAGCCAATCTAGCAACTGCTGTATAAATTCTAACCCTTGAATATTTAGAATAAAATGAGATGCTTTGAGTCAGCCAGTGCATACAAAGCAGTAGTTGAACTCAGTGCAAATGTGTTTCTTGAAAGAATTTCAGAAAATGGGAAATTAATACACTTTGAACATGGATATTTGTCCTAAGGGGTAGGAGAGGCAATGCTATTCATGTGGCAAGGCAAATCTCTCTGGTGGTCCATTACACAGTAGGAAATCAGCTTCTGTTTTTCAGAACCAAAGTCCTTGGAAATTTTTAAAAGGTGTGCTGCTGTGCTGTGCTAAAGCTGTTGGCTGTGAGCTGTGATCCAGTGGGGATGTCCATGCCTGGTGTAGGTTGTTACCAGATGCTCAAAAGGTGGGTGAACCTCTTTGCACGCACAGATCTTTTTTCCAATATCTTTTCTCTATTCTTTAGTAAAGAGCCACTTTGTGCAGAGCTAATGCAGGTCTGATGTAAACACAAGACATTGCTTCTGGCTTGGTCCTTGACCAACTGTTTATCCACCCAGAGATGGTGCTGGTAGATCTCCAGCAAAGTCCTCTGGTGCAAAGCTAAGGAAAGGCAAAGCACAAAGGAGCGCTTTACACCTGAAAACTTACACTTTTGTACATTTCTGTACATATCTTGTACATTAAGGCCTACATGAGGGTACAGCCCCCTCATGCCACAGTTGCCACGCTGACTTTGCATACAATAGAAAGATGAACCACAAAGGCTTTGCTCTTAACAGGAGTTTGTTTTGACTACCTTACTTTAGCAGTAAGGAGACCTTGATGGAGCAAGATATGGCTGAAAGGTGTTTGATAGATTACTGCAGAGGGGCTGACTGAAAAGAAAGAGACTGTTGCATGTTTCATATTCAGACAATGAAGCTTTCACTTGCTGCCTGGTTCACAGATGTGGCATTGTCAAACTGCAGGAAAATGCCTGACAGACTGTATCACTGACTATTTTAGGGAGGAAAAAAATCAGAACACACTATTTATAGAAGCCACACAAATAAGTACTGAGTTCTTATCAGACAAAGATAACATTAGTTGTGATTTATCAAAGTAATCTTTATTTTATGGAAAATGGATAATAGGGTGTAATTTAATCCTCTGTGGATGTAATGTATATTTCAAAGGGTTCTTTTTGTCAATAAAACCATTTGTTGTACTTGTTAAACTAATTAGTCTTGTTGCTGTTGCTTAGGACAGGATAAAAGATGCCCATTAATAAAAAAGGGGAGGAAAAGATGGGTTTGAAAGTTTGTGAAATATTTTGTACTCATTGCAAGCCAGTTTTCTGATCAAAATAGGTTTTGCCTCTCACTGCAAGCTGGTGTTAACTGAGTTTGTGAAGTTTATACATTTTTCTTTTTTAATTAAAAAAAATAAAGGATTACCCCCCAAAAATTATCTAATCTCTCTGCTTCACCAGCTTCAGGCATCAAGGTCTCCTCCAGCTTTTTTGGCCACCAATGCTGGCACAAGCTGCCAACCCCAGAGCTGAGTGCCGCAGGGAGGATGATGTTCCTGGCTGCTTCTCCCTCCTCTCTGCATTTTTTCCACCATGTGCAAACACATTCCAGGAGTCACCGAGAAAGTGAAAAGGGAAGAAAATTGGAAGCTGTCTAGTAGGTGCATCCTGTGCTGGTCCCTGGTGAGGAAAGCCACACACCTTTCGCTGGGTGAGGGCAAGTTTTGCAGGGACAGAGCATGGGGCTGAAACTCTGTTACAGAGTCTTGGCTCTGAGAGGGGTCCTGGTGGTGCCAGGAGCCAGGTTGTAGAGGCAGGGCATGAGATCATTCTTTGGATCTGCAGTTGACCTTGGAAGATCAGAAAGTCAGAAGTGGGTAAGAGTCAGAAAAGCATATTTATTATAATATTTTTTTCATTTTTCCTTAGTGTTCTGGTGTCCTTGTTTGTAGCCTGGCAGCCTCATGAACTTTTAATAGGAATTTATGAATGATTTTCAGAGGATGACTAAAAGACTGGCTAAGCTCTTAAAGGTCTTCTCCCTTAGAAATGTCTCAGAAAATACTTCCTCAGAAGGACCAAGTTATGGGGCAATACGGTCTTTTCCTGGTTGTCTGTAGCAGTTTTGCATGATCAGGCAAGTTTCTTGATTCTCCTTGTACCCTCTGTTGTAGAAACTGTCCAAGTGCAACATTTCTAATTGTGAATTACTGCATCCAGTGGTTTCAAAGGACCTCAAATCTCCTGGACACAGAGCTGAGACTTGGTCACACATCCAGCTCCCAGGGAGAGAGTCACTGGAGAGATTGTGGAGCAAATCTGCCCTCTCCAGCCCTTCCCCACCTTGTTCTGAGGACACCTGCCTACTTCATCAGGAGAGACTTGCCCCTGGTACACAAAGGACAGTTCTTCTGCTGCCCCATTACCCCTGTTCTTTGTGCAACTCATAGCTTGGGATAGGGCTGTCCATCTCCTTCTCAGCTGAAAAGAAAGGACAGGAAAATTACCAGACAAGTTGTGTCTTTTACTTTGGGAAATTGATATGGACTGAGAAAATTGCAGAAAGGTGAGATGTGGTATTTTTGACCAGTATTTTTTCTGTCCTGCAGGGCCTGTGTTGTCTTTCACAAACAGGTGAGGAGGTATCTGTGGTTGTGAACATGTTCTTCCTTTTTCTTCTTGGAAATCCACTCTCAATTAGTCTGGAACATTAGATAAACTGGTGCTAATGAAATAAAAGGTTTTATTAGGTTACACAACGGTATGCAGTGACTTAGGGGACAAAGTCAAATATTTACTCAGGCTAACTTTAAAAGAAAGAAAACAGCTAAAGAGATCACTAGTGAAACAGCTGAAAATTAAAATTGCATCTGTCAAATAGATTTGTAAATTAATTAGGGAGATAAATGACATAAAGGTGTTATGTGGAGAGCAGCTGATGGTTTTTTTCTTTCTATTGTAAGTCTTTGCAGTTACCTCCCAACACCCACTCCATGACTGGACTTTGGATCAACTTTGCAAAACTATTCAGCATATGATTAAAACCACGTGACTTCATGGGAATGTACTTAACTGTAAGTCCAACAGGTGCTTGAGGCCCAAAGACACCTCTTTTTGAGGGCATGGCTCACACTGATGTCAGGAGCACAGAACTTGGTGCTCACAGTGATGCTTTTCTGATCGGGTCAAGAAAATTGCTTCAGAAAAGATTGCCTGTGCTGTGGAATTGCTTATCTCCCCCCACAGACACCACAGTAGTGATCAGTTTGGAGACTGATCCAGCTATCTGCTGGAAACTGGAAGCTGAGTTTGTTTGGGTTGGCATAGGTTTAAGTGACTAGAGATACCACCATGGCCCAAAATACCCTTAAACGCCACAGTCCTAGCAGAAACAAAATAATTCCATGGGCACTTATCTAGCCAGGTACATACACACACTCCTGTCTGTGTTTTTCTGGGCAGAATGTGTAGGCTGCAACCTTTTCCAGATATTTTTGAGCAATATCCTTCTCAGCATGTCTGGGATGTCATGAGACCTAAGCTCTGCAAATGCCAGCCTGGAGCCCAGCTCATGAACAGCCTGCTGCTCCACGCTCTTCATTCAGCCAGTGCTTACACTGACTGCAGCCACAGCAATGTGAGTTTGTACAGCAAAATTGAGGCTGAGACCCCCTAATTGCCTCTGTCTCCTCCATCTGAAAAACTCAACAGCTAGTGCAAACCCCAAACTGCTGAGCAGAGATGACTGCATGATTTAGTAGGCATAATTTCTCCCATCCCCTGATGTCATCCTTTCTCACCAGGTAAATAAGTACATGCTTCTGATCAACACCAGCATTTCTGAGATTGATTTTAACGATTCTCTGGATACAGAAATGCAGTGAATTTTAAATGTGCAGTTTCAGTACTGAGATTTACTGAAGCAGAACGTTTTTCACTTCCCACACACACTTAACCTGGGATGCATTTTCTATAGTCATGATGTTCTTTGTCTAGAAAAGTTGCTACAAATGTTGCCTAAGTGGAAGCCAGAAGTATAAAATATTTTATATAGCTAAACCAGAGCTCCGTTGAAGGTGACTGAAGTGGGTAGAGTGGCAGAAGGTGAAGCATGGGACTGCCTGAATTTTTTCTAGTTTGTTTTTCCATTGAGTTCCCAAAGCTGTAGAAACTTCTGCACACAGTTCAGCACGGGAGTAATCTTACTGCATGTACTTCAAATTCAGCAGGTGAATTCAAAAGAAGGGCACATATGCACAATTGTGTTCCTGTGACCTCCATCCCACAGGCATGTCAGGGGCTGCAGCTTGCTTGAAGTTTGGTCTCTCAGCAGAGGTAGAATCTTGAAATAACCTTTAAGAGTGTACAATCACACCTGAGGTTTTTTTTTTCTGGCTGCAACTGAAGACAGAGAAATAACATTCTTCTGGTCAAGGGCTGAATCCAACAAATGTGCTTAAAGGAAAATTCCCAGCTCTCTCCATGGAGAAGACCACTGACAGGGAGGTTTTAACAAACCAGTAGAAAAAAAAAATGTTCCTTTCTGCATTTTGGTGTGTTAAAAATATGAGCAAAAATTTATACATGTAAAAATGTATATATGTATATTGGCCAGTGTTTGCACTTTCTCAGATTTAATAGATTAATCTATTCACTGTATTTTTTACCCCCTCCTAAAAGGAAAAAGAAACAAATTTTATAATAAACTGTTTAACTTGGATATTGATGCTGCTTGGTGCTAAAAGAGCACAGAACATGGAAATCCCCCAGTACCCTTATTTTCCATTTATCTGTTTTCTAAATCATACTTTTCAATAGTCCATATATTTAAAGCTTAATCTTCACAGCATGTCCTGATTTCTGCTATGCAAATGGAAATACACAGAGTGCTGTGAATTTAGATCCATATTTTTATATGATGCCTATTCTTTCTAGTTTCAAGACATAATACAGAACATTTGCAGCTTCTTTACAACTCTCCTATATAGACATTGTTATTTTAGAGTCAAGCTGTTAAATGCGTTGCCTGTGACTGATTCCTCGTGAAAAGTCTTTACTGCAGCAATGATCAAAAGCAGGTTTTGGTCCAAAAAAGCCTGATGGAGAAAGAAAGCAGGAGAAAACAACCTGTGCAATGTACACTTTGAATGCAACAGCACAAGAGTTAGATTAAATACTTTAATCAGAAGGTGAAAAGCAATTTGGTTTGGCAGTTTATATCACACTGCCTGTAGATCCCAGCTCCTGAGAACAGGAAACCCTAAAATCACAAGGCAGTAAAGAAGAGATTCTCTAGAATCAGAGGAAGTGTGAGGGATGGGAGCAAGGAAAGATATGGTTTGCAGGAGGGCATGACATGGAAAATGCTCACCAGAGGCAAAGATTACTTCAGGCAGAAATTGAGATACAAGTGGTCCAGAAAATGTGACAGGAAGCTGCTGCAGACCTTGATGGCAGAATGAAAAGACAGAGGAAAGGCTGGCAAGCTCAGATAAAGGAGGAGGTTGCATTCTGGGTGATGGGGACAGGGACTATGTGGAGGCTGCCAGGGCACAGGGAAGGAGGGAAAGGTATTTCTGCAGATGGCAGGGCACTCTTTCTTCCACTTTCATAAAGGTGGGGAGGGGGAGTGAGCGGCAAGATCAGAGGGTACTTGCTGAGCAATGAAACGGAGTGGAGAAATTAACGAGGAGCTAGTGATCACTCCGGAGTGAGGAATCCTGCCATGTGCTAGAAATGGCAGACAAGAATAAAGGCTTTTCAGGTTTCAGGTAATGACAGTTCAGACGGGCCCATCTCTGTCAGAAACATCAATACAGTGTATTGCAGATGTTCACATGCCAGGCACAAATTAAAATAAACCCTTCATTTAGAAAACACCTGAGTCATGTTCACCTTTCCATAAACCTCCAAGCCACAGCTGGCACGGTCCTTGTTCCTGTTTGCAGTGCCACAGGCTGTGTGATGCAGCCTACAGGTGATGGAGGCAGGTGGGTGCGTGCCTGTCCCCTGTCCCTCTGCAGAAGATGGAAGGACTCCGGAGAGCCTTGGAGGATGCTTGGGAGAGGCAGTAGGGATGCACTCTGTCAGTGGGACCCTTTCTGCTTTTGGCACCGGCACTAGAAGTGAGTGAGGTCTGAGTGAAGAGAAAGGGAAGTGAGCAGAACAGATGGAAATTGCCCTGCCTCAGCCCCAGCAACCCTGATGCCATTGTTTGCTAATGATGTGGAGCTGTTTGCTTGGAGCAGGAGGACAAGCAGGGGAGAGGTTTGCAGAGCCTGAAGTGGAAACCCGAAACAGCGAAGCAGGAAATCTGGGTTTCTTTCGTGGTTGTCACCACGGGTGGGGAAGGCACTTAATCTCTGTGCTTCAGTTCCCCGACTCGGAATGTTGGAAACGCTCGACTGGAGTCAAGAATAGGCACCAGCCCTGGTGGGGTGGGAGGAGCCCGAACACACACACGTGTGAGGAAAGGACCTCTCCACTGCCTTCTCGCATCCAAAACCACAGCTCTGAATAAGCAGATATTGTATTACCCTGATGCTGGCAGGCTAATCCGAGTTTTTCCTCTCTCTCTGTGCCCTGTTATCCGGCCATAAGGTGCAGGAGAATGGCAAGGAGGAGGCTCTGCTTGGCCCTCTTCGAGCATCCCCTTGTGTCTGCTTGCAGCAGGAGATTAAATTTGCTTACCTGCCCTTCTTACTCTGCCTCTCCAGCAGTGTTGTAGATGGATGCCAGGCTTCTGCCCTCATATGAAACACCATTTAGCAAAGATTAGGAGGTAGTAAAGTGGTAAGAATAGTTGCATACTTAAATACTAAATGAGGTCCTAAAGCCAGAGCAAGCAGCCTAGCCTCAAATAATTCAGAAGGTAGCTTGGGTCTAAAACATGGATACATGCCTGTGGAGGACAATTCCAGGGTTATAAACACCCACAGGACCACAGTTTTCGCCCTGCCTCAGAATTAACCCAAAGTAATTGCAGCTTTAAGGCTTTGCTTATATATTTGTTGCTGTTAATGTTCATTGAAAGAGATTATTTCTTCATTTTCCACCTAACCAGATGAAAATTTTCACTGAGAGCTGTGTCTGCTGTGTAAATAACTGTTTCTTGTACATTAGAGGCAGAAGTGACTTTCTCCAGCCCCTTATATGCTGGTTCATCCTACAAAGATATTGTTAAGATGGTCATGGGGAGTAGAGATGGGGAATGGGAGTAAAGATAACACAGATATTTACCCTCACCTAGGTTGTCCTTATAAATACTTAAGATCTTTGACCTAATAACTGAAGATTTTTTTTTTACATTATACATCCTTTTCCTATTTTCTTTTCTTCTTCTGCCCTTATCTTTTCAATATCAGAATTATCTGACTTTCTTTATCTTGTCACTTTGACTCCCTTCTTTTGTTGCTAATGCAGTTTCCTTTTTTTGCCTCACTTCCCTTGTGAAGTCTCTTTGCTTTTGTGCCCTTTTCCAGGAGCATCATCTTCTATCACAAACTGCAGATTGTATCTTTCAGCCTTCTCCCATCGTGATTGATTTTAATCCTTAGTCCTAGTCACTTGTGACTAATTGGATTGCTTTCATAAAATGATAGGCATTTGCACTGGGAATTTACCCTGTGGTAATCTGAATTTAAGTAGCTCCACTCTGAGTTGTTACTACTTTCAATCAGTTACTTTTCACTGTGAAAGATCAGGTTCAGGGTGGGTTTTCTTCTAACTTCTTTATTTTGAAGACCATTAAGGTATATTCTCTGGAAGAGGGGATTTATTAACCTTTTCCTTAATTTTGTTTTTGTTTTCTGTTTTTGTTAATTTGTTTGTTTGTTTGATTTGTTTGCTTCTTTTAACAGCAACAAAACCTACAAGAGAAGGTTTTGATTTAATTTCCACCTCTTCCTGTATCCAGCAGTTGCTCAAGCCCTTTCTACTGTTTTCTGTCTCTTGGCTCCTTGCCCCCTGGAGCTGCCTGGGATTTCCTTAACACATGGCACTGTGCCAAGCAGTGCCTTCCCTAATGCCCCAATATCAAATCTCTAGTTGCTCTAAGCACCATGTTCTTCCTGTGCCCATTAGGCTACATCTTCACTTTTCAGTGGCTTTTCTGTTTCTTGTCCAGTACTGCTTTTACTTACTGACATTTTAGAATATTGATCAGCTTCTCAGGCTGTCTGTACTTGTTTTGGTGGGAATCTCTGTTTTGTTTTAGTTGGTGGTTTTGTTTTTAATATATAGATCCTATCTCTCATACTGGTGGAAAGAGCCACCCTGTAAAACCTTGGTGCACCCTTGGATCTTGTACAGATGAGTATGTGTTCTCCACACCTGAAGGAAGATACAGTAGAATCCAAAAAGCTATAGGGAATGGCAATTAAAATGATGAGGAGAATGAAGCAAATGCTTATGAAGAGGAACTGAAAAGGCTGGATCACACTGATTTGGAGAAGAGAAGGCTGAGGAAGGATATGACAGAAGCTTACAAAACATGAAAGGGACAGTAAAGGGAGTAAAAAGCTATTGTTCGCTTCATCCATCAATAACAAAAGCGTAGGCACTCAATGAAATACAAATTTGGTAAATTTGTTCCCACTGGAGGTTGTGGAGATGGACAGTATAAGATGCAAAGGGACTGGAGTAAAAAAGTCATGAACAACAGATCAATAACCAGATCCTAAAGAAAAGAAGCCAGGACATCCCCTCTAACTTCCCTAATCCTGTAATTGCTGTGTGGGGCATTATATGGACAGTGGGGCACCAAGGCTTGTGTGCTGTGCCCAGAGAGCCAGGACACACAGACTCTGCTCTGGTTTGATCTCATCTGGTCTGGGAGGGTGTTTCCTGCACTCTCCTGCCTTTCCTGTTTATTGCTGGGGATCATTAAACAGCAGGAGTAGCACCATGCAGAGGGAAGAAAGATGAGCAGCGTGGCCTTTTGGGGTGGATGAAAGCTCAGAGGATGGAAGAGTTAATAGGAGTCAACAAAATTTCAGAGGGCTCAGGTGAGACTGAGACACTGGGATGCTCAGCAGGAGAAGGCAGAGGGAAGATGTGATGCCAATGGGGCTCTCCTTCTACCCTAAACTATCTTCTTCGATAAAAATGGCAAGAGAGGAAAACTGATTTGTAGTTTTGCCATGCTGCAACTCATTGTGGGTTGTAGTGATAATGAAAATAATCCAGAAGGGAAATATATGGTGCTCCTGCAAACTGTTAAGAAACAGACCTGCTGTGTGTTAAGGAGAAAATTTGTTGCACACGAAAGGATACTTAGTGATTAAAACCAGTTTCTGGTTTTACACAGCCTTCCTGTATGGGCTGGCTAGGGCTGCTCAAACTGTAATTTAAAAAAATAATACCTGTGCCCCCTGTGTCTTTAGCCTTGTCTGCCCAAACTGTGAGCAGTTACCACCAGGGACCTGCTCTTTGTATCTAGTACCTGAGAAACATGGTTTAATTGAGCATGTAATGCTATTCTATAAGCACTTTTTCCTTTGAATGAATGTGCTGTAATGTCACAGTATGGAAATCCAGTAAATACATCCACTGATGTAATAAGGTGGGGAAATCTTAAGTGAGCAAGAGAAACGTTTTCCTGTTGTGTATAATCAACCCCTGGGAGTCAGAAACACGGAGGTTTTAAACCACCACTGAGCACGTGCAAGGTGAGCATCAGAAGTTTGTCATGGTGAATAAACATTGTGCAAGACATAATACACTTCATGTTTAGAAAACCTCTAGCCTGTAATGGAGCTGAGGACCTTGTGTGAAGGTGGATCTCTTACCATTCCCCTTCATGAAATCCTGACCACCCTGCTTGGCCCTTCTCCCAGACAATTGTAAGCAGGAGGGGAGTCAGCTCAGCTTTAGATCTGGTCCAGGATGGCAGATATGGAACTCCAGTTTATGTGTAACACAGAGAATGTTAAAATATGCAAGCACATAATCAGTAACCAAATGATAATCTTTTAAAAAACAGATTCTTAATTTTTTTTTTGTGTGTGTGTGTGTGTGCAAACCTCTTCCCATTGTCAGCATTTCTGCATGATTCCTGTTTACCTTTTCCTAGGGAGTAATTTCACAATCAGCTTCAGCTAGTTCATTTTCCAGAAACCCAAACTGAAACTTAAAATAAAATTGACTTATAAAAATAACTCCAAAATATGCACAACATAGGAAAAAAAAAGGAGGGAAAGGTTTGCCTCGAACCCTGATAAAGAGGTGAAGTGTAATACTGCCCTGCTCCCTATTTACCCAGTTCAACAGGCAGCTGTGTTTGGTCCAGCCAAGTGAAAAGAGCAGCAAAATGTTCTTGTTTATATTGGGGCTCCTTTAAATCTGTTCTGGCGGCTGTTTGCTTAGCTCTAATTTATCAGAAATGAGACACCAGGAAAGAGTGGTTCCAGTTGAAAACCTTGAGGCAGGGATTTTTGCAGGCATCAATGGTGCTGGCCAAAGGCGTCCAAAAAATCTGAGTCTCAGCCAGAGCCCGGCATCGCTGATCCCCACACACGGAATCTGCGGGAATTTGGGAGGTTAAAGGCTGGACACAAGCCAGAGGTTGTAAAAACAGGACACTTGACTCCTCTTTTGTGGCAGATACTTGTGTTAGCATCTTTCTCTCCTACAGAAACCTTCCATCTGCCTGTGTTAGTGAAAACCCACCAAGATCCAGGCTGGCCCCAGCAGCAAGTCCCTTCACCACTGACTCCTTCTCAAGCATTTCTATCATCTAAAGCTGATGGTGTCTGTTTAAATACAGCCCTAGCCCTCATGCATGCAGGAAAAAACAAACAAACAAACAAACAAAAACTCCGCAATTCCTTTTTCCCTACTATTCGACCTGTCAGAACATCAGCACTGGAGAAACTGGATTCCTTTCATTTCAGCAAGGGGAGGGGAAGCACTTTTATCACCTTTTCACATCATGACTGAGGATTAAAAAAATAAAAAAAAAGGAAAGAAATATTTCAAGTTGAGTGAATCCTCTGGAGGTGCTGCAATTTGTCAGATTATATGAAGGTTTTCTGAAACTTTTAAAACATTTTCAGATTAAAGACTTTCTTGGAAACTGATGTCACTCTCTCCCTCTACCCAAGGACTGTAAAGTGTAGCCTGAAATTCACAGCATTTGGACAACAGGGAAAGAGATCCCCATCCCAGGATGTCATTATTGAGTGCACCCCCAGCACATTTGCAGGTGACACCAAGCTGAGTGGTGCAGTTGACACACTGAAGGACAGGATGCCATCCAGAGGGACCTGGACAAACTCATGGGAACCTCATGAGGTTCCACAAGGCCAAATGCAAGGTGCTGCACCTGGCTTGGGGCAACCTCCATCATCTACACAGGAGGGGGGATGAATGGACAGAGAGCAGCCCTGACAAGAAGAACTTGGGGTGCTGTTGGGGGAGAGTCTGGACATGGCATTGTGCACTTCCAGCCCAAAAAGCCAAACATGTTCTGGACTGTATCCAAAGCAGTGTGGGCAGCAGGGTGGGGGAGGGCATTCTGCCTCTCTGCTCTCATGAGATCCCACCTGCAGTGCTGCATGCAGCCCTGGAGTCCCCAGCACAGGGAGGACATGGAAACTTTGGAGTGAGCCCAGAGGAGGCCCATGGAGATGATTAGGGGAATGGAACACCTCTCCTGTGGGGAAGGCTGAGAGAACTGGGGTTGATTAGCCTGGAAAAAAGAAGGCTTTGAGGGGACCTAACTGTGACCTTTCAGTACCTTGAGGGACCTTACAAGAAAGCATGGGGACTTTTCACAAGAGCATTTAGTGATAGGACAGAGGGGAATGGTTTCAAACTGAAACAGAGTTGGTTTAGATATTAGGAAATAATTCTTTACAGTGAGGGCAGTGAGGCACTGCAACCATTTGCTTGGTGAAATTCTGGGTCCTCCATCCCTGAATGTGTTCAAGGCCAGGTTGGATGGAACCTATGGCAGGAGGATGGCAATTAAATTATCTTTAAGGTCACTTCCTACCCAGTCCATTCTATGATTCTGTGACTCTCTGACTGTCAATTAACCTGCAGATTATAGGAGCCTGGACTGAATATATTTCTTGGGGTAAAGTTGCTACCTAACCTTTGCACTTTCAGTCAGTCTGGTTTGTATCTGCGCTGTTGATTTTTGCTCATAATAGTCAGCCACAGTTGTGCATAGTATTGTAATTGCTACCTGAATAACCCCTGTGGTTTCAGGTTATCAGAAGAACACCGTGCTATTGAGATACTGCTCAAAAATGCAAATATGCACTGTGAGATTGCCCAGAAAATATGGTTTCCCATCAGACTTCTATTTTTGCAAAGGAAGATAAACATTAAACAGTGGAAAGAACAAAAACATGAAGGGAGTTGAGAGCATGAGGCAACAGGAGAAGATAGAAAAGTTCTTTCAATGAAGGTTTTTGAAAAACAACAAATACACTTGCCTTGAAAGCCACAGACGTTGTTTTCACATGACTGTAGCTTTCACACAGGGGCCTTGGGCTCAGTGTAATCTTACAAGGTATTTTTAGATGAGGGTGGCTATTGCTGCTATCAGTGTCCAACCTCAGCTATCCCTTAGTGGGCCAGTTCCTTGCTTACCTTTCAAATCTCTTGCCTTGGCCTTCTACAATAGCTCAGATTTCTGAGTCTTCTGTATGAGCAGGTTTCCCCAACTAGTTGATGCAGTCTGTGAAGAAAATCTGTGAGTTCAAAGCAAGCCTTAGACAACACCAATATGGACAAATCCAGAGGTGAAAGAAAAAAAGCTGGAAGACCATTTAGAAGGTATAACTGTGAAAAGGTGAACAGTTCCCTTCTTCTTCTCCTCTGCCCTTTTTGTATCATTCAGGCAATGTGGACTTTATCAAGGTGATGTTTTATCTATAACTTTGTGAAGTTAAGACTATCATTATCTTCAAATAGTTGAGAGCTGAAAAGTTGTGATCACCTAAAAGCTACTTTGCAAAGCATTCTTGGTGCAACAAAATCATCATGTTATAAAAAAAAAAAAAAAAGAAAGTAATTCAAATCTGAGACAACTGCAATGCAACAATTCTGCACTTAGAAATAATTTCTAGCAATGAATTGATGTTCATTTACAGGGATGGGACTAGGGTCCAAAACAGAACTAGCAGACAAAACAGCTTGCTCAGTGGGCCTAAGCCCTTGTCCAAAGTGGAGAGAGGAGAGGGGACAGTGTGGCAACATGAGGTCTGAGCAGACCCTTGGTAAGGCAGTCTTTGGAGCAGCCTGGAACATAAATCATTGTGTGGATAAAGCCACTTCAGCTATAAAAGTTGCCACCAAACTGACATATGATTGATAGCTGATAGCACCTTTTATCTTACACTGCCTGAATCATCTTCATTACAATTAGCACACCAAGAGTAGCTTGTAAATTAGGGGTGCAGTCCTAGTCAACAGGACTAGACAGTCCCAACAATCAAGAAAGAGAAGAATGAAACTCCCCAAATTAACCCCAATCTCCTGGAGGTTTGTCTCCCTCTCATGGAGTGTGCATCTACAATCATGAGTCAGATACCCCTTTTTGGTGTCCAAATTTAAGTAAGAGAAAATTGGTTTGGAGGCCATTCTCGAAACCTTCAGAAGGCAGCAGTGATGGAGCAAGGTCTGTGTCACACAGGGATGAGTCTGTGCAAGAAGGGGTACCAAGGCATGATGAGCCTTGTATGGCTGGAAATGGAAATGAGGAGCTGTGTCTGCAGCAAGGCTATGCCTTCTGACAACATGTTTACCAGTAGATCTCCTCTCTGGTGCTCTTTTCAAAGATCATACAGTCCTCCTCAGCCATGCATCCAAGTGTCTTCCAGAGGACACTGGTGTGTCCACCACAGTCAGCCACAACACACTCTCTCAGTTTCATCCATAACCACAAAGGAAGTTTATTTCAACTGCCCAGCAATGACCATTGCAATGATAGATAAACTGGTGCCTATTCTCCTTAGAGAGAGAGAAATGGAGCCAGTGCCTAGGTCCAGCACTATGGATCAGAGAGAATCTTCAGAGGGCAATCCAGTGTCCCCAGATACTGTACAGCTAATAAAACACAGGGTGTGCATAAGTCCTGCTGCACCTTCCTCCCTCTTTGTTCACCTCCTACTGTCAGGAATGTTGATGCATTTTCTGTATAACCACCCAACTCTTTCAGACCAGAAAACTGGCTGCTCTTCCCTTTGAGGATGTGGAGAACTGCTGCCAAGTAAAAGTAGAGATGTGTCTGGTGCTGCAGTGAAGTATGAAGACAAGGATAGATTACCTCTCCTTTCTGAGAAAACTGGGACATCACATTCCTTTTTAAATCTCAAGAGCTTTGTGATAACCTTCTTGATTTCCATAATATTTCAAAATGTTTGGGGGGGGGTGTTGGGGATCGCTTGGAATGGATCCATTTTTGTACTCTTCCTTAGGTGAGTGTCGCTACATCAGAAACAGGATCTCTGGGCTGCACAGGTCTGTCTGTTCTCATCTTCTCAACATGCTCACATTTATTTCTGTGCCAATATTTTCCACTTGATGAAAGAGCTTTTTGGAATTTTACTCTAATATATTCACAGGCAACAAACATATCTATTCTCTGTCTTTGATTTGCAAGACTAAACAAGCTGGCAGCTTTCTCTGTCCATTCACAGAAAAGGTCTCTTTTCCAGTAAGCATCCCACTCTGTGAGAGCTCTGCTTGGAGAAGCCAAGGAATTCCTATGATGTGCATAGAAAATTACCAGGCACAAAACATTTCTGAAAAATACTCTGGTTTAAGGCATTCTATAATCAGCATTTTTTGCTTTTCCTTCTTAACACATTGAGGTTACCTATTAACCTATTATTATAGATGTCCTAAAAATAAATTCAAATTCTTAAAATAAAATGTCAAGAAATAGAAAATACATAAAATAATTGTAACATTTTTTAAAATCTAAGCATTTTCAGTAAAAGAATTTTGATGAAACACACAACCTTACGTTACAAGTCAAAATAGCATTAGTAGTTTCAATGATGTTTTAAATTAAGCTGATTTATACATGTGTTATTTAATATCTCTAAGCAATATTTGCCTCATTTCATATAGACTTCAGGTTGCTTTTGGCAGTTTATATATAGTAGCTAACTCCTTAACACGTTTGTGAATGTGATTAATTTATTTTTAGTTGTTTATGGCAAGTTAATATGTTTCTATAAGTAGCAATGATGGTAAAATTCTCCCAAAGCACGGCAGTTACAGATGCAAGCATTATAGAGACTAAATAGTGTGTATCATCTTATGAATTTGTCCTTGAGATAATACAAAATGAGGCACAGTCAGTTAAGATATTAATCCTGTATGTTTAAAGTCCCTGACAATGAAACTATTTTATGAAATAGCTTTTAAGGCAGTTATAAGAGCGGTTCTGTCTCCATTAACACCCACACACACATTAAGCAAGCCTCCATTTCACTTTGATAATTTTAGAACTGGATGGCTTTGTTATGAAGCTGAGAAAGCAACAAACTCTGTGTTTCTTTTGTGCTGCCTGCAAAACGGGGGAGATGATCTCCAAAAGCGGGTGTCCCTTTTACAAAAGCGAGCCAGGGACAGCAGGGATTGCACCCAGCTGATGCCTCTGTGCCTCCTGAGGAGCTGCTGCAATTTGGTCACGGGGACCATCACTGCTGGGACCCCGTGCTAACCTTCTGCAAGCGTTTGATGTCACAAAAATGGTCTGCTCATGACAGAGGTGTGACTGGGCACAAAACTGCACGTCAGAGGCTGCATCGCAGTGTCCATTCCAGTTCTCCCTGGAGGGCGGATGTATGTAGTACACATAGCTATAGATCTATCTATGCACAGTCACATCTGCTTCAGCATGGAGCTCCCGTGACATGCTTAAACCCAAAGTGATGGTCTGCAGAGGTAGGGAAAGGCTGTGGGGAAAAGCGGACCTGAGGCAGACCTCGGCAGGATGTGGCTGCAGCAGGTACTGCGAGTGCTTTGCCTCTTTTCTCTGCTTTGCCTACTCTTACCAAGCTGCTGTGCTGCCACCACGCATCCCCCGGTTTATGGCTCTAGAGCTGGGACGCTGCAAGTATGGCTCAGGTGAGCACCTAATTCCCAGTGGAGCTCTAGCAGGAACTGGATCTTCAGACTTATCTCCCCCTCTCCTCTCCCCCCTCCCTCTCTCCTCTCCCCCCTCCCTCTCTCCTCTCCCCTTCTCCTTTGCTCTTACAGCTCATTAACTCACTGATTTCAAGTTTGGTCCCAGCAGATTCTCACAGAGGCAGTACTCGCAGAACAGTAGCTGAGCTGCACAGACAATTTGTATGTTATTATCGAAAAGGAATTGCTGCTGATCCATTGACAGGAGGGCAAACTAAGAGACAACAAGTTCTCCCCTCCTTTCTCTTCCTTCCTTCCCTCCCCTGCCCTTCTTTTGGGCAGTAAGAGGGAAATAGCTTGTGCCACTCAACGAGGATAAGGCACCAATATGGGTAATGAAAATATGCACAGCTCTATGATATGAGATGAAAAGCTTAGGCACAGAAGCACTCAGGCTTAGGGGAAAAGCCTGGCTTGTAGCTCGTGGGCATTCAGAAGAGATCCCCAGTGGCTTCAGTTGATGCTGTCTGGTTTCATTCATTTGCAGATGGAGCAAGTGTTGCTGTGGCAGGAGGTAGACTGGTGGTGCCTGAGCAGCGTGGCTGTGAGGATGTGGCCCACGGGGGTCTGTGCCCCGTGCACTGCTGAGAGAGCCCCAGGCACCTCTCTGCTCCTTTCATGGCTGTGACAAGGAGGGCTACCTGGAGAAGCTATCATGCATCTATGCCTGTGTCCATCTCAGAGTTTGTAGTGACAAAAACAGCAGGACAACCTCTTCAGAGAAATACTACCCAACAATGCTAGAGTTGCTGGGTACGCAGAGCAACTGTGGGATTTTTTCAGTTAATGATTCAAGTGCTCCTGAGACCCCATGTTGACCCCAGTCTGATGTTTCCCCACATCAAAATGAGATCCCTGTCAGGAGAAACTCCAACATAACCACAGCACTGAGGAGGAGTCACTTATCTAGAGCTTTAGCTGTCCCAAGGCAAAGCAGAAGAGCTACTGGTTACCACTGGTCCTGCTGGGTTTTGTGTTGGTGTCAGCCAAATCTCTTCAGGATGGCACAAGAGGGATGGGTGCAGAGGGGAGTAACTTTGCTCCACCAGAGGCTGGAAGGAGAGCACAGAATAGCAGGGTGGGAATCAGGTGTGGAAATAAATTAGCAAATAAATTAGCATCCTGTCCCCAGTGGGAAAAGTGTTCCCATACTGCTTACAAAGCCAGCAGAGAAAATGGGTATTTCTGGGCCACCTCCCGGTGGAGGGAGGGGTGGAGGACAGCCAGCTCAGAAGGAAACCCTGCAGCACCAGCAGCTGCTTCTGAGCAGAGGAAGTCCCTATCATGGTGGCTCCTGCTCTGCCCTCTTGGGCATAACTATTTAGACTATTCATTTCCTAATGTTTGCTTTAGAGTAACAGATAGATGCACCACATGATATTTACTTGTGTTTTGCCTTGGTGCCAAGTACTATTACCCTGTATTCTGTGTGTTGAAATGTAACAGGGACACCACCTGCTTGCTGAAGTTTATTCTCCCAGTGCACAAGACAGAGAAAAATAATTATTTTTTTTCTTACAGGAGGATGAACAAAACCTCACCCAAGTAGGGTTACGCTTCAGCAATTCTTAAGCACATCCGCTTTACAGCAGCATGTGCCTAAATGATTTGCTAAATCAGGACCTTCAAATGGAGCCAAAGCCATTTCAGGAAAAAGGTCCCAGTGCCAGCAATTAAACAGGGACTAGCCAGGTCCAAATTTTTTTGTGTTAATTATAGGAAGGCATTTTATCTGCTCGTGCATTCTTTCAAGTCATACATATAACTCTTCCACAAGTAACCCAGGAGGTCAAAAAAATATTTTACAAAGCTGCCAAGGTGCAAAGACACAATAAGAGGAAAATTTTTTTTTTCCATTAAATGGCAAAACCAGAAAAAAGGGTGCCACTTCTCTGGAAATTGCATTTGCTCTCCTGCTCCTCTGAGGCTCTTCTAGGAAACGGGACTGGGTTCCTTCGGTTCCCTTTGAAGAGGACAATGTCACTGAATTTCAAGCCATTCATTTGCAGAGACCAAAGACAAATATTTTCCTGAACTTTGACTACCTCAATCAGGGAAAAAAAAAAAGTTTATAAACAGACACTGATGTTATTGATGACATACTTGGCTGAAATCACAAAGGCTTATCAGTATTCAGGGGTTTCTAAAGTAGGGTTTGTAAATGTCTAATATGTGTGTAAGTGAGCTATTTCCTGTAAATCAATGTACCTTACTTTAGACTTCAGCTTAATAGCAAACATACCCTCCAAAACAAATGGCACAATCATTGCTTTATCTCTACATGAACGCCGCCCTATACCATTCTGCTCTTTTGTCTTTTTCTTCCAGCAGAAAATCCGTATTCGTCATAAGCTTCAATTAAGGTAAATGAGCGCTATAAATCTGGAATCCCTGAATGTATAATCAGCAAACAAAGGCTGGTTTCTTGGATGTTTTTATTAAGAGGATGTACCTTAATGAATAGATAGCAACAAATGCTAGAGATGACTGCAGCATGGCAAAGTGGGGACTTGCTTTATATGATTTTAAGAGTGCTTATTCTGATAATTTAGGAGACCAGAAGAATAACATGGAGCAAACACACTAGTTCAGAGATGAGGGAAAGAAAACAACCCCATTTCTTCTTGTCCTTCAGAAGGCAGGTGGATAGAGGTTTCTGTACTCTGGATTTCTGTTATTAGCAACATTTTCATGGCCAGGTGATGTCAACAGTCATCAGAAAATATCCTGAACTTCTTACAGCCCAGCCAGTTTATCAGACCTTCACGTGCCTTTGTCTATTTTTCAGAGCTGCCATGTGGAAAGCATACTGTTGGCCAAGCAGCAGAAGCTGATTGAACTGGCTCTCATGCCACTGGTGGGTCTGGTCCACAGCTCCATCTTGCCCTTTCTTTCCAAGCCAGAACCAGGATCTAATGCACATCATTTGTCCTATGCAGCTTCAGACATGAAGCTGGCAGAAGGTAGTTTTTCTGTCTCTTTCACAGCTCATGGGGTGCCCCACTGAATCACCATAAAGTGGGAACCTCCAACGCTGTGAGCTTTCCCTGTTCTATGAACAGAGGTGAGCAAGCAGCCCAGCCTGGCTGTCCCAGGGGCATTGGCACATCACAGGGTCCCTCGGGAGACTGACCCTTGGGCCCTGCTCACTGTCACATGCTCCGGGTGAGGCAGGTAAATATGTGATGTGCTCTTTGGACAAGGGCTGTTTGCCAACCTCTAGAAGAGATTGAGGCTCTTGTTTCACAACTGAAGGGGGGAAAGTGAAAACATTTGGGAATTGGCCCTGTCTGAGTACACACATCTCTCTTGCTAAATGGGATGTCTCAATTGCTAAGTCTTCAGCAGCATTTTCATCAGTAATACAGCGTTACACAGAAACATCTTACACAGAGCAAAAGACAAAAAATCTCACCCCAACAAGTAGTTAGGGCTTCAGATCACTTTGAGATTTATGAATTTGAAATTATCTTCTCGAATTCAAAATGGATGGCCAGAGAGAGGGAGGAGATAACCTGGACCGTCTCACACATCTGACACTAACCAGGCAGAGCAGAAACTAAACCAGACCTCTCTGAGCAAATGCAGAACCTTCCTGCCAGCTCTGCTTGCCTGTGTGGATTCTCTAATGTCCAAACAAGAATAGGTTTATCAGCCATCACCTCCCTTCATGACAATTCTCATCAAAAGGGAAGAGTTAAACCACTGGATTCACACGTTATGGAGACAGCAGAGACACACATATGCCTGTAATTTTTCTAAGATTATGTATCAATCTTAGGAAACAAGAGTTATTTATCTGCTAGAGTAGAAGATGGTACAGCAGCTATTCCTGAAATTGGAAGTGGTCACTGAAAAACCTAGCAGTGTGTACTCCACTAGCTAAGAGGAATCTTTGCCATATATCTTCACCCATACAAACAGCAGAGGATTTGCCTGCTCCTCTCCCTGATAAGCACAGAAGCATGCACAGCTCCCCACTTGGTGATGTCACTGAGATCAAAGACAAAATCTCCCTGCTCTCGGGTGGAGCAGTGGGGTGCATAGTGAGCTCCTGTCCAGCCATGTAGGAGAAGGAAGTCATCAGCGTGGTGAACAAATGTAGGTAAAATCCACACACACATCCCTTGTCTAGGCCTTCCATGCATTTCATGCAGCATGGATGCAGGATAGCCACCTTCTGGAGAACGCTGTGTGTTTGTCCATGGCATGGTCACCATCATTGCAAGGCATCACAGTGCCCTGCTGTGCTGACCCTGCACTGGAGAGCTGGACACACAGCACCATGCTTTAAATCTTCCACTCTTTTCACCAGACACCTGTTCTTGTGCCATTAGCCCAATCAAAATTTGTCTCAGTGAACACCAGGGACATTTCCCTGGCAATGTGGCTGGGACAAGAAATCCACTGGGCCATAAGGTGCCCAGAACCTGTGAAACCTGCTTTCATCACCATTGCTCGGGAACTTTGGCCATGATTTTGCATGGGTCTACTGAAATTCGCCATTCACGGGGGACTGATTCAGTGTGCTGTGCAGGGACAGGGATGCAGACGGATCAAAATATCCTGGGGCACTTCTCTTCCTGCCAGCTGGGCACTACTGGAGCCATCCTTGGGTCTGGGAAAGTCTAATGCTCTGTCAGGAAAGTGTGCTTGAAGGCCTGAAACTCTCCTTTGTGAAGGCTCCATGCATGGCTGAGGTCAGGCTTGAGGTATGCTGGGAGAATTAGGAATTCATTCCCTTGCTGCAAGCTCAGCGAGGGGGATTTTCTCCATAATATCTGAGTGCTGTTTTATAATAAGAAGCTAATTACTTTAAATGAAGTAAGGCTCAGTGCAACTAGAGAATTAAATGTAAAGTATAATCATGCCTTGTATCAACAGGACAGCAAGTAATTGGCTACTTTCCTGCAATTTTCACCTCAGCTCACCTCAGTATGCAGTCACTTCACTGCTCTGCCTCAAACTTCGTCTCTGTGCCAAGTTAATAAGGGTGCAATCTTTTCCATTAATTTTAAGAGGTTTTGGAGCAAGCCCTGCACATGTGGGAATTACAGCTGCATTGTGGCGGTGCTGCCTGCTGTCTCTGAAGCTCTCATTCACAGAGCTCATCACACACCAGTCCATAGGCAGGAAGCCAGAAATGCACTTGTTAGCTCCTTGTAGATACACCTGTGAGGTGATTACAGTGGCACAAATGGATTTTTGTGAACTGGTAGTCACTGAAAAAGCCAATGCTCTTCACGGATGCAGGCCACTGGGTCTGACCCAGTAAAGCAAACTAAGGTGAGATCAAACCATTCAACTCTGTCAGCTCATGGAAGCATTTAAGCAGCGCTGTGTTTGGTACCATTTAGTGAAATGAAGAAATTACTGTATTTCTAATAGTTAGAGGAAACTGATACTTCCTTTTCTATTCATGCTCCAGGGTACTTTGGGCTTCTCCAGGTTTACTATGTCTGTCTGCCTGAAAAATGTTGAACCTGCTTTGGCTGTTTCCTTGAGCAATGTGGCAACAACCAGCTGGGGAATGCTTTCAGTTACTGATCCTGATGTCTATTTCTGGAGTAATTTACTGAATATATAATATTTCAATAATCACTGAAGCAGACCCTGGTCCCCAGCTGCCAGTTTACAAATCCTATGGATTTTCTGTCCTCATCTCTCAGTTAATGTTTAAATATTGATTAGTTATTTTTTATTGATAAATATTTAAGTGAGAGGAGTATGCTTCTGAGAGCTCTTACAAGAGAGATTGTTGAGGAGAATTAACAAGAGAGAAGTTGATTTGAAGCCAAATGTAAATCACAGTGAGGATATGACCTGAGTCTCTTATCCCTTGGATGAACAGCCTCAGAGCTCTAGAATTAAGGGACAAGACTATAGCATTGTAGGCAGCCAACACCTTTGAGAGTAATTGTTTTTTCATTTTTTAGGCAGTGGCTCTGGGACCCACCCAAGGCAATCAGATGCAAATTCCTAGATGGACAGAGGCCCTATCTGTAAATGAGAGCACCCTGCCATGCCTTACTGCAGCTGTTCCCTGACATGAGGAAACAGCCTCAAGTTGTTCCAGAGGCGTTTTAGATTGGGTATTAGGGTTGTCAAGCATTGGCTCAGGCTGCCCAGGGAAGTGGTGGGGTCACTGTCCCTGGACATATTTAAAAGACGTGCTGATGTGACACTGAGGGACAAGGTTTAGTGGTGGGAGCTGAGTTAATGGACTGAACAATCTTGAAGATCTTTTCCACCCTAAATTATTCTATGATGCAATGGCAACACCAGTGGGTTGTCTGTTCTCTGCCTAGGCATAAAATTAGGAGGAGCTCAATTTCCTCTTTCCTCTAGCTGATTATGGAGCTTTCTTGGCCTTTCCTTTCCTTGTTACCATAAGCATTAGCTTTTCTGCTGTGCTGGGATTTGTATTTATTTGGGTCTCTTTTTCAAAACATGGTAGCCCTGACTATAAGCATGTTACTTCATCTGTGTTTGTAAGCATGCTGAAAGGTGCACAGGATCATGTCTCTGGAGACAGCTGAGCATCTCATGGTCCTGTGGAACACAACACAGAGGAAAGAGGAAAAAGCAAGACATCTCATGTATGGATTGGTAAATCATGCAGAGGTCTAAGGGGGAGACAGAAGAAAAATGGTTCTCGTGAGCTGATCTGGTCAGGATAAGTAAGACTGCAGTTAAATTGACTCCCTAAGAGATATCTTTTTTTGTACTTGAGCACAAGTATCCAGGTATACTTTTCCTTTGAACTGTGCCTCAGCCATGTGCTTGGAGCTACCCTCACCTGCCCTCTGCCCCTCCAGTGTCTGGAAAGTGGGACAGTTTCAGCAGAGAAGAGCACAACCCTGCCCAAAAGGTAGTCAAGGTGGTTGCAGCCCTGCAGGAGAAGATGCTTTCAGCTCAGATCAGTCAGGGAATAGAAGATATCTGACCATTCTTCAGCCTGTAAAATCAGTCCAAGGCCCCTTGCCAACTTCTCACCACCAAGATGTGGTAGAAATGGAGTTTCTTGATCCCAGCTTGGTTTTATATGACTTGTTGTTTAACACACAAAACATGGCCAGTTCTAGAGCTGCCCAGAGACAGAGAGCCAGCTGCTAAGTAGGATTTTACATCTTAAATTTATTCATGGGAGCAGATTAGCGGATTAGTCATATTTTTTTCAAGTGCTGGTCCATAGTATCTCAGAGTCCCAACTGTAAAAAGGATAGTTCCCAGCTTTTGGAACTGTTTGGGAAAGAATGAATTTCTTGTGAGGAGTGTGAAGTCAAAAGTGAAAACTGTGCTTTGATGTATGAACACGCATCTCAGTGAGTTTCTGGGATAGAGGTGTTAATAGGTGCCATGGATACAATAAAGCGGAGGACTTGTTTCCTGGTGGAGTGATATTTCTTTCTGTTTATTCATATTACACTTATTATAACACTATCAGCATGAAGAGGGTTATAATAATGAGGGCAGCAGAGATAAGATCATGTGCCTGCACAGGCTGCTGGTACCTTGCACACAGCTTGATCCTATTCAAAGGCTTAAACATACTTAAATCCTATCCAAATCCTTTATCATTTTAAGCCTCTTAAGGCTTTAATGCTTCAAAAATACACCCTGGATCACTCAGCCTGACAAACTGGAAAGAGAGAAAAGGCTGGGACTTTTGATGGCACCTGGGGTTTGTGCCTTCAACACTTAGTTCAGGGTCCTCAGAAAATCCTCAGTGGCCAGGCAGGATCCCCCTGGGACCAGGGGCAGGAGGAGGCTCTCTGAGCCCTGGGGAGTGTCTTGGGAGTGGGGTGGCACTGGGCATCATGGGCATGGGAACACATTCCTTTCTGGGAGATGTGAGATGGAGCTGGGTTCATGGTGCTGTAAATGAAAGCCTCTGCATAGCAGTGGGCTGTTTGAAAAGGTGAGTGTCCCCCTGGTGCTGACAGCCCTTATCCTGGAACAGGCACAGTGCCAGAGATGCATGTCACCAGCGTTTTAGGGTAGTGACTGTGGGAGGGTAGGGTTTATTTTCCAGTCTGTGTGCTCACCCTGCTCAGCATGACAGAGACCCAGCGCTGGCTAGAGCCTGTAGCTTTGACTGGAACATGAAGAAGGAAAAATGACAGCAACACTGTCAGTCTTTGGAGCTGGAGTTTGTTCTGTAGGGAGATCTCTTTTTACCTCTAAAGTTTAGGTATTGTGAGTTGAAGGAAGACATTATTATCCACCATAGTTCTTTTTCCAAAGACAAAATAAGAGGTTAGTAGGTTTGACATTAAAGGATGCTTTTAAACTGTTATTTTGCAGTATATTTTGTTGTATATATCCACCAAGTGTGGGAATAAAATGTCATACTTAGGGATTTACTCATCATGCGGCTTCTTTTGTTTCAATGAAAATAATTGATCCCAGACATGTACATGCAATAGTGCTTTGCAAGGAACCACATACTGTACCAAATTCTGCACACTGTACTCAGATTAGAACTTTGTGTCAACCCATGTGAATTATTTGCAAGGCAAAATACAGAGGAATTCTCTCCAGGGTAACACTGAGGTTACAGCAGTTCGTTTAGCAAAGACGAATCAGCTTCTGGGCTGGAAAAAAAAAGAGCTTTATGATCTTCTTGTGGGGCTGTTCTGGTTCAAATATGAGTGTGCCAGCAGCAAATGCTAACAGGAAGAGTAAGACACATCTCAGAGATGAGCAGCAGTGACCATTTTGCAGCACTGCAGATGGCACACAGGGGACGAGCTCCTGCTGTGGCTGAGCAGGGCCAGGGCACACGAGTGATGCTGGACTCCGACTGCACTGCAGCACTGGGGGTGCAGGCTGGGCTCCCTCTCTCCTCTCCTCTCCCCATCACCTCCCCATCCCAGCTTCCATGCAGTTGTGGCCCCAAGAAACAGAGTGACAGGGCTGCTGGGATGGCAGGGCAATGGTGCCCACACAGCCTTCCTGCTGCTGATGACAGACACACATCAGGACAGAGCATGTTTTTGTGTTAGGTGCTATCCCCCACCCCTGCCCACTCTCATGACAACACAGCCTCTTCAGTCTGCAAGTTCAGGCTGCCTGATTCACCACTAAACTTGTACCATCCTGCAAAACCTTCTTATGTTGTCAAGCCAGACCTCACAGAAATTGCTCTGTGGGCTAATGTTCATAGCTGCCATGTACATCAGTGACAGCAAGCATGTGCCAGCCCAAACTAGGCACCTGCCAGATGCATCTGGACATAAACTTCTATCAGCTAATGTGATTTTTAAACACCAGGACACCTCAGGTCACATATGAACCTCATACAGCACAGCCTCATCTGAGAAGCCTCTTTAGTGCCCTGAAATGCTGACTTCATACAGTTCCAATTCCCAAAGGTATTTGGGCTGTATATGGGGAAAATCCTGCATGCCTACCTCCTTAACCTTGTATCACATTCCTCCTCATGGTAAAGATGCAGTGCTATGTTGAGTTTCAGCCCTACTCTGCCCTCCATCCTGTTGGGAATTTGTCTCTTCTCAGAGAAGCCCATGGACTTGTCTATCTCCTTGATCCCCTATGATGGAAGGGCAAAAAATGCAGAAGTGCCTGCAACACCTTTCAGGGCCAGAGGATGCCTCCATAGGCAGTGAGTGTCAGAGTTATGAGCTTGTTGTCCGTCAGCAACAAACTGTGGGAGCTGTAGGGTCCACAGCACTTCACATCCAGGTTTGATGTGTTCCAGCAACAACCATGTCCAATTATTAGTATCAAATCTGCAGAAATTTAAATTTCTCTGAAGTACTTAACATTTACATAATCTTTCTGATGACATGTACAGCCCAAATAGATATGGGGAGGTTTTTTGTTTGTTGGCTTGCTTAAACTTTAATTTGTTGTTGTTGTCCTTGCTAGGATTTTTGTTTGGGTTTGGTGGGGTTTTTTTGGTGTGGTTGGTTGGTTGGGGTGGGGTTTTTGGTTTTTTGTTTGTTTGTTTGTTTGTTATGTTCATGCACTTGTTTTGTCTGCATTTCCATCCCTGCTTTCCTTTATTCCAACAGTAGGAGACAGCTCACCCTTGCAATATTTCTAATGTGACTTACACCCAAAGGAGCAGGCTCCATATGATGGAGAATTCCAGCCTTCATAGGCAGTTCAGCAACTGAACTACACATTCAAATACAGGTTTCATATTACTTCCTCTTATTAATCAACTGCCCAAGAAATCCCAGCATTTGAAGATGAGCAGCCATATTCCTTACAGGTTGTCCTAGGGAAAGAGAGAAGTCCATGAGGGGATACTCTATAGCCCTGTGCATGGAGTCTGCTGAGGAGACCAGCATCACAAACCCAAAGGTAGGCCTGTCATGCCAGTTTGTCCATTTCCAGAAGAATTGGTACCATCCTCTGTACCAAGTGTGTTGACACCTAATAATCTGACCTTTTAGTAGTCTGACAATTTGGGAAATCAGCCTCTGTCCATCTTCTGAGCTTGGTTCTGAGGATCAAGGTATGTCTGTTTGTATCTTTGTAAGACTTTAAAACTTGTGGGTTTTTTGCATCTGTGTGTGTGTGGATGTGTGCATCTTTTCCTTTTATTTCTTTCACTCTCTTTGACCTTATGTATGAACTCCTGGAGCTATAGGAAAAGAAAATCCTTGCATCACCTACAGATGTGAAAATCACCTTCATAAATGTCATGTATAAACAAACAAAATAATGGCACCCTCTGTCAAACTAGATTTTTCCATCGCAGCTGTGTGCTGAAGGAGGTCTGGGTGGGAGGGATGGACATGTCACTTTCTACCTCTGGTCTAAACTCCTGCTGTGACGTGTGAAAGAAACCAAGGAAGGGGAAAACATCCAGCTGTTTTGCTATATTTAGACATCTTGTGTCTTTCTCAAGCTGGTTGAAGCATCTGCACGTAGATGCACTTGTCTACTGTCACTTGAGCAATCTGTCTCTGGGACAGCCCCAGGGGTGTTTGTGACCTGTGTGTGCTGGGGCTGTGTGACCAGCGTTTGCACAACCTGGGCCAGACAGGTGCAGAACAGGGTGAAGCAGATGTTGTGAAAGTCAGCTGGATGGCAGTAGACTGAAGACAAGTGAGACCCTCATTTCTCATCCCTTAATTCTCCTGGACACAACCCAGCTCCCAGTCTGTCACTGCATTCCTCTCACATTGGGGTTTACCTCTGAAGAACTGCTACACCAAACCCAGAATACAATGATGTGAACATGGCAAAACCAGAACCACTTGGCCTCCCAGCAGCCCCTTCTCTCCCCCTTTCATCACCCACCAAGTGCTAGGCAGTTTTTATTGCAAATATCTGTTTTCTGAAAATTACTTAACCATTCATTGTTTCCATTTCTAGAACCCAATGAGAAACGGAGAGCTTGGAGGGAAGCTCTGGTCACTTCATGCTGCTGCCAGCAGGTGTGGTAAGCCACTTGGACCTGAAGCAAGCACAAGGACATCTGTTCCAGCCTCCTCACACCAGAAGCCACAAAAGTTCCTGCAGGATGCTAAAACAACCTTGGAGACTTCTGTAGCAAAGACTCAGATCCTTAGGGACTTCGCTTGTACCACACCCAAAAAGTAGGAGGACCCTTCTACGTATTTGGCCCCTACAGTGCAGGCAAGTCTCTGAGAAATAAAAACAGTCATTCCATTGTCTAACAGTCAAAGACAATATGATGGCAGTAGAGATGCATTTCAAAGATTTGGACACAAAAACTTTCTCCTAAATTGTGCTGGCAATTTTCCTGCAAAAAGTAAACTTAACTTGTCCTCTCCATTGGCAGCCACAGCTTAGGAAGCTTCCCTTGTGTATTGGTTTGCACTGTGCTTTCTTCCAGGGCTGGGTAGAAAGGTATATTTTAGACTGGGATTAAGAAAGGCAAGACATCTGAGGTCAAGAAGATTAGTAGTGAAATTTTGTTTAGCTAGACAGATCACTAACTACACTGTACTGCAAGAGCTCCAGTTCAGCTGGCCTGGCCCAGCTGTTGAGGTAACAGTCAGTCTTGCACCTTTCAACAATGCTGTGGGTTAATTTCCCAGCAGAAATACTTGAACTCTGTCCAAGTGAGTGACTAAATACTGCCTCTCACTTTCCCCCCTAGCACAGGAGGACAAGCAGGCCCGCTTGGAAGGGAGCTCGCATTTCTTCCTGCCTTGCTCCGAAGGCATGTGAGCTCAGCCGCGTCTTATCACTCCAGTCTCCGCGGGCCCGAGCCTCTGGGGTTAAGAGAGTTCAGGACCACACAGAATCAGAGGCTACATTAGATGGATAACTTGAGTTCAAGTCTGAGGCTAGCGCTGAGAACTGTGCAGTGGGAAAGCAGATACTGCATTAGCTGAGTGCCATGATGCTTTCAAACACTCTTTGATACCGTGATGCTGGGTTCCGTATTTTTTAAGCACAGTTTGAACACTTTAGTGAGGTATTTTGCAAAATTCTGCTAATTGGTTGCAGTATCACCTATGTGTTCCATCTTTTTTTTGAATGTTACCTTGTCACTTATTGCACCATAATGATCCTTTTAAAAGATCTGAAAAGGTTAAATGCACTACTCTGATGTCAAGGAGCTTGGCAATGAAAACCTAATTTTACAAGTTGCTGCCAGACAGTGAGTTGCGAAAGATTCACCGTGACCTGCAAGGAGACTGGATATGGCCTTCCCCCATAAAGTCTTTGGAGTACAAATATTTTTTATCAGCTGTGTAAAATACCAATGCCATGAGTGTGTGTGAGAATGCCGACCAGGCTGCAGCATGTCTGCCTGACCACAAAGGCAGTCTGTGACTGAGAAGGCTGTAATGGATATGGGCTGGGAATCTTCTCCTTGGGACAGGCAGCAACAAAGGGTTTCTAGGATTTTTCAAGACCATAACTTCTCTGACCTTTGAATGCAGAAGGACACTCATAGCAGTCATGCCCCCTAGAGCCTGATTGTTATTCTTCCGTTCACTTAAGCACCTCCCCAGTTCTAAATAAGTAGCAGCAGATGCCAGGCAGCACTAAGGCTAAGAAATGGATTTTTGGTAGCTCAGAGAGTTTCTCCCAATGCTGGTCCCCTCTTGTATGAGTGCACTAGTGCTCCCTCCAGCTGTCACCAGGGAAAAGTTGCATTTGCTGCAATTTTGTTTTACATCTCCTCCCTGCCTCCCCCACAATATACATTGTGGAAAAAGTAAGAGTAGGCAATACCCTACATTCACTGAGGAACAGCAAAGAAGTAACCTTATCAGGGGGATTTTCCAAAATTTCAAGGTCTGGTTTAGCATTTCATTCTGGCACTTGTTTGTCTTGATTTATCAGGGGAAAAGGGGGCTAGCCAGCTGCAATATTCCAGAAGGTTTTGCTCAGTTATGATGATGGTGAGAAATGAGTCAAACCAAGCAGAAGGTTTGGTGATGTTTTCATTCAGTAAATCATCTGGTTATTGTAACATGTAAGGCAGGTTTGAGCCATACATGCCCTGACCAAAGGTCCCTGTTCCTCAGCATCCCATCCCTGCTAGTTCAATCTACAGTTCTTCAGCAAAAGTGGAAAACATGAAGACCCTTTCTCAGATGTACTCTCCCAAATTCCAGCTGTCTATGGCTCAGGGAACAGAAACTGTCCTTATTCATGTCCTCCATGAGCTCTTCTCGGAGGAAGTGGTGAAAATTTCTTACTGATGTTCCCCTCCCTTTTCTCTTGTATCCCAAACTGAAGCACAGACCACAAAGTTCAGGACAGAATGAGGGGCTCATGCCTGTGGCCTCAAACAGAGCAGGAATCCTGGGAGAAGGGTGAAAAAGAAAGGAAACCAAAGTAGTTGGGTGTGTAGCATCATGATGTTTTATGACATAGCAATGTCAGATTTAGCTCCTTCTTGCAAATTTCAAGAGTTTCAAAGATTATGTTTTCAAATATTGTTGTTTCAGAGAAATATTATTTACATCAAACATATATCTATGCATTTCATAGATGAGTGCCGTCTCTCTAAAGAACGGGTAGGAAAAATACTGCATGACTTGAGCGACTGATTACACTTCATTAAGAGCAACAATTGTATATCTATAAATCCAGGGCAGGAGCAACCTACAGGAAAACACATTCCTGTAATCCTTAAAAATAATCAACAAATTCCCAGAAATTAGGGAATGATTGGAAGGCTATACTGACTAACTAATTAAGCCAGAACAGATGATTCACTTACTCTAATCAGCAAAAATACATGGAGAGAAACTTGAAAAACCACTTAGCCGCTGAATTGCTTGGCCCAGCAGTAGTTGTTGCATGTTTTTATTGGCCATTAATGAACGGATATGTTTAAAAAGGCTAAATATAAAAAGGCCCCTTACAAAAAACGACGGCGGCAAGCCGAGCACCGTGTTTCACTGTGACAGCTGGATCAAAGGTCTCAGGGTGGTTACCACCATCACTCCAACTCACTCATCTGGAGCCTCTGCTGCCGTTTTGCCTCTGCCTGCTCCAGGAACAAGAGCTGTTTGTCTCAGGGCTGCGTGTTCCTTGGAGCCACGGAGAGCGCTGGGAGCAGCTCAGGGCCGTGGCTGGGGTGTAACCCACCTGTGCGCTACATGCAGCTTTTCCCTGCACCAGCTGTGGAGATAATTTAATTTGTCCACGGAGCTTTGGTCACACTTGTCTGCGCTTCTGAGCGCTGGCAACTGTGCTGCCTGGTGGTGGGGTGGACTTGAGGCATCTCTGTGTGTATTTATAACTGCGCTGAGCCCTGCACCAGAGGCAGCTGACAGCAGCAGGACCCTCGCGCCTGATCTCCGACCAGCCGCTGTCAATCAGGATGCTGAGATTTAAATTTCATGAGCTAATCTGGTTTCACAGTGAAATGTCTCTCAGCTGGAAAATGCTGCTTGCATTAAGACAAACTCTGTTGCAGAAACTTTTGGTTTTTTTTCCATGCAAGTTATTTTTAAAAAATTGGTCAGAAGCTATCAGTCAAAAGCATTCCTATTCAGCCTTTCTGTGATTAAATTTTATTTTCTATTTCAAAACCACTTTTCTATTTTGTATTTATATGAACTTTTCAGATGTTTTAAGTCCCAGAAAAACATAATATTTTCATTTTTTTCACAAAAATTATTCTGACTAGAAGCATTAGTTTTCTCATTTAAACTTTGTCTTCTAAATAGTTTATTCTTTTTGTAATTTTTTTCATCTTCCATTTCTAAAAAGTAAAAAGTTGGTTCCCACAGAGCCCTTTTTAACAGAGGGAGTATATTTCAGTGTTCCTATGTTATATTTTAATGTTCCTGCCACAAAGAACTTCCAGACAAAACTGGTTTAAAAGTAATTTAATTTAAATTTCCTTTTCTGCATAAGCTTCTGCTGGTGCTCACTATTGTTTCTAGATCTCTGTTCTTCATTCATAGCAGACTCATTCTGACCTCAAATCCCACTTCTTACTAAGCCTGGGAATAGAGATTCATAACTTCACTGGGTATTGAGTACCATGGATTTGGTGGAGATACTGCTTTTACAGCATTTCATAAGCTTCCTCTCATCACTGAAGTTTCCCTGTCCCTAGGCATAAATGAAGAGACTGTCTCTCTTTTCCTACCAAAATTAAGCCTACTTCACAGGTCCCGACAACCTCCTTTCCAGTCCTCTGAAAAATAACTGATTACACTTAGGGCATTTGCTCACAATCCCTATTCAGCTTTGAAATTTGCTGCTTCTCTATCAAGCCTGAAAAACCTCTTGCCTTCAAACGACATTGTTTTTCCAGTCAGAGAAAGTATCTCTAACTCCAGACTTTACCTTGCCTTTTATTGCAGCCCTATTGTTATTCATTGTTACTTATTGTTAATTATTATTTTCAGGGACAGACATCATGAAGCAGAGCATGAGACAACAGGAGAAGAGCAGAACACCACCATTATACCAATACCACGTTGTAGGCCCTGGACTGAGATTCAGGGCACCAAATACAGACATATCTGCCTGCATCCTCTGTCCACTGAGGTGGTCCCACTCTTGGTGTCAGGATTAGGCCAGGCTACCTCACACAAAGCCTGCTCTTCCATAGGAACACACCAAGTCACACCACAAGGAACAGCCCCCTTCATGCACCTTACATCTTTAGGAGAGTTGCTAAAATACAGAAAGTGGGTCTTCTAATTTGGAGAAATCAATGCAACTAGAGCTAAAAGCCCTTTGAATAGCCAGTGAAGAACAAAGTCAAAGTCCAGCAGTCCTTCCAGCATCATAATGTACAGTCCTGCTTGCAATTCTTCATCAGATAAGAATGTTTTGTGTACATTGGGCCAATTTATTCTGGAGCAAAAAGCTGTAGCCACACACAGCCCACTCCACTCCTGTGGGAGTCACTAAAAAAATCTTCTGTTTTTCCATTCCCCTGACCAAAATATTTCTAAACATTCTGGAGGATCTTGCAGGTAACCATATGACTACATTTAGGAAGCAAGCAGACAAGGGCAGGCAGTCACCAGGGAATGCACATTCATTCCTTCTGTATCTTGCTGAAGTTTTTATGAAAGAGAGCTTAACCTTTATTTGGCTTGCAAACCCCTAACCAATTAACTGCTATTTATACAAGATAATTCCTTATAATTGTAATAGGAAGAAATTCTCCCTATCCAAATCCTTAGAGGGCATAAGAAATACAAGAACAATAAAGAGTATCTAGCCCTGAATATTTGACCTCTTCTACTAAATTCTAGAATCAGAGTGGAGTAATTATTCCAGCATAAATTCCCTTCTATTTCAGAACATAATGTGTACCTAGGGAACTATCATGGAATCACACAATCTGTTGGTCATTTCCCCATTTAGATTAGACGTAAATCTTATTTTCCTACAGTTCAACTACTGTCTTGCTTCAGATATAGCTTAAAGAAAGGGAAATTCATACCATGTGCATGAACTCTTCTGTTTGTATATCTTAAAACTATTAAGTTGAGTAGATTATTCAGCAAATCTCAGAGATAATTAATTAATTTAAGAGCTATATAGAAGATAATTCTCTAAATAAGATAGATTATCAAGCAAAAATTTTGTGACAAAGGAGATCAAGCTGAAAGGAGCCTGTGGGGAAATACTGTTTTTTCATAGTTTCAGTTTTCTCCTCTTCCTAAGCCTGTTTTGTCATTATAATGGGATTACCGATTAATGGCTCAAGTAAAGGATTTAGGATCCATGAGCTTCATTTTAGGGTGCACCAGGAAAGCAGCTGGACTACAAGAGAGCAATGCCTGAACTGCTTCCAGTTCTGTAGAAAATTCCTGTGGGCATTTATTACATATTCCATGTTACAAATGGAGATGAGAGCTTGGACAAGTCCTGCCCTTGACTCAGATTTCTGGCAGTACCTCTGTTTGGGGTGGCCTGCACCCCAGATTGCTCTTGCTCACAAGTTCTTAATAATGGCCCATTAGGTCTATTACAAAATGGATTATTTATGGAATGGACACAAAACTATCAGACGTAAGCCTTTACACAGGCTACTTACTACACCTTTCAAGTGGTTATCACAGATATCGTAGTGGCCTCTTTCCACTGAAACCTCGCAGCAGCCTAAACCATGGGCAGTAGTGTCGAAATTTTGTACCCTTGACAGGCAGACTAAATCCCCCCTTGGGTTTTTCCACAGGAGGCTCTCAACCCAACCACAGCAGACTATTTTCTTCTCTTGCTGGGAGCATTCAGCACACTTGTCTCCAGAGGGGTTGTGCAGATCTCAGTTACCTTGGTCACTCTCAACAATTCCTATAGCCCTGTCACAGCCATCACCTGCTCCTTCTGGCCCCCTTTTGTACCTTCCCAGCCCTTGTCCTTCGTGCCTCTAAAGCAGCATGTCTGCAGCCCGGCCAAGAGACCTGCTGTGGCAGCCCAGCTCTGCTGCAGTGTCAGTTTTGAGCACTACATGAGCTGAGCAAACTTATAGAAAAGTTACAGCAAGCTTGGAGCCAAGTTTGTGTAGGAGCCAGCCAATGATTAAATGGTGTTGTGTGAATTGTTGTAATCAGAACAATCATAAAAACAGTTTCTGAATGCTCTGAACTGCAGCCAAATAAGTTGTCCTGAACTGCAGTATATAGAAAACATCAGAACTGTCATGCTGGTTTAACATTATTTCATGATCTTCCCAACAACTCCATCCTCAGACAGGCACTAGTTTATTCACTAGTTAGTGCACAGAATCAGATGCAAGACTGGATATATAACAATATAATTAATATTTCAGAGAAGTATGATGTGGTACAAATACATAGGGTGGCCCAGGGTATCCTAAAAAAAGTGGAAAGAGGTTACTCCTCTTTCACTCCTGTGAAAGTCAGAGAGCTTTTCTGTTTGTTTAAAAGAATTCAGCATGGAACCTTATAAAATGCAGAATGTTCAAGAAGAAAATCAGAAGTCACTGAGTTTTTGTCACTGTTTTAAAGTGCTTCTGCTATAAAATAAAACTCTCTTTGCTGCCATTAAAACACCATCCAAAATATGATAGCCTTGATATTGTTGAGTCTGCAACAGAGTATAAACACATTCTATTGGCAATGTTACTGGAAATAACCGCTTTCAACTGACCTTCAGAGTGGTAACACAACAGATCATATTCTTCATTATTATTATTTCAAGGCTGTTCACCATAATATGTGAAGTATGAGCCAGACAAGCAAAATTGCATCTCACTGAGCTGATTTTTAATGTCTTGATTTGTCAAGTAATGGGGTGTCTGTTGGCATACATGATTCTCATTCACATACATTGGTGATAATTGCAGGAGAGTATCCCAAGCAGCTATTTTTCAAGCACTCAATATTGACGATTATCGTGAAAAATTTCCTAGCCTGTCCTGGATATAATTAACAGCTTGAGCAAAACATCTTATTTACTGCTATTGCTAAGCTCTTCTGAATACACTTTCAGGGTGGTGAATTGACTGGTGCATGCAATCTTTAAAGGATCAGATTGATGGTGCGTGCTGAGAAGACAAAAGACTCTCTTTGACAAATAACAAGAAGTCTAGTTTGTGGACTTTGCTGAAGAAGGGCTTCAGGTATTAAAAGGAATAAATGCTGCAATGTGGTGGGCTGTATTTTAACTCTGTGCATGGACTTGATCAGCAGCCTCAGAAAACTCTTTTAAACAGTAATTTACACAGTTTGGGAGGGGAAAAAAAGCTTCTGTTCATTGTTTGCACATTAGAGTAAATAACATTTGATGACAGGAAAAGGAACATTTGGCTCTCTCCGCCCTAGGACTCTGAATTTGTCTTTTAAATTGCTCACTTACAGTTATACAGTGGATTCTTTAATGTCTTTTTTGTAGCATCCCGGGTTTGGAGGTTGCTGTATTTTTATTTTTTTTTTAGTTAGTGAATCCCTGGCCCACCTTGGGATGCTTGGCAGGGACTGGGAAAGGTACAGTGGCTGAATTGATGTCCACCTCTGGCCCACCAGAGCCATTGGCTTTTAAAAAAAACCACGCCTGATTACAGGATGGTCATGGACTGACTGTCTGTGAGGGCTCAGCTCGTTAAAATTGGACATGAATAATATAGCTTGACCCACTTATGAAACCCAAGTTATCAGTCACTATTTTTACAGAGAAAAATGCTTCAGGAAGCTGACTGTGGTCTCCCCAAAGCACTGGAGGGTTATTCTCCTCACCAGTTTCTCCTCTGCCTCTCATAAACACTGGGAGTGTCAGGTTTAACATACCAGTATCTGCTGATGGAAGAAACATTTTGCTGCTGCAAACCCTGGGCTGTTGTCACCTGTGGCTGTCCCCAGCAGATCATGCTGCTTCCTGGGGGCTTGCTGGGAGGTCACATATTATGGGCAGAGCTGCCTGCACAGAGGACTCACAGCCATGGGGCTACGGCTGGTTTGATTGTTATTAACAAGCACTCAAATCTTATGCTTAAATTTCACTGCAAAAGCTCCCCCTCCTTTTTCCCTTTTTTTCTCACAGAGGAGAAGGTGGCTGCTAGCCAAGCAGCTTTTTTTAAGACATGTTTTTCAGACAGGTGCCTATAGACCTATTTTTTGGGGAGGGAAGGAGAGGTAAGGCAGAGGAAGCCATAGCCACTGAACCTGTGCTGGGTCACGTAGACTTTGCAGTGGCCTGCATTCCAGGAGGATCTCATCCCATGGTTGGGGAGCCTCTGCAGCAACACAGAGCTGCAGTGTGAGCTCTGCTCACCCCTCCAAGAGTGCTTGCATTCTCATTTTCATTAACCATTTTTGTTAAAGCTGAAAAACAAACCAGACATAAATCTTTCCATTGGTTTTAGTACCTTGTTTTGTTGGGTTTTTTTCCCAAACCCCAAATACAGAGCGGAATTGAACCTGACAGTGTTTTCTTTATGTTCATCATAATCTTGCTACTAATTCACCTCATGCCATGCTGGAAATATGCCTGACAAGTGTTTTTAGTTTGAAGGAAAGGACCAGAAAAAGTTATATCACTTGCAAATTAATGAATGCAATTTTTTTTCTTTTTGAAAAAATTATCTGCTCTCATTTCCAGCACCCTGTTCTTGTAGATGTTATCAGTATGAGAAAAACAAGGTAATGCTGGAGCAGGCTGTTCACAGATCTGCTAAGAACCATTCCAAGCCTTTGCATGTTTGTTTGTTTGGGTTTTTTTAAGTGCATGAATGGTTTACAAACTCATCAGTATCTCAGGTTACTTTGGATAAGATTCTTCCACTTTGTCTCCCATTATATACTGTGTTACTGCACTGCTCCAGTGCACCACACTCTGCCTAGACAAGACTGTTAAAACCATGTAGTTACCTCACTGCTGTTACTGATCAGGGCCCTTCATCTTCCAGAACCCCTAAGTGCCCTAAGCAAACATCCTTTTTTACACCAGTTTTCTCAGAACTGGGGATTTCCACACTCTAGACCAGTCCAACAGGGACTTAGGAAGCCAAGTGGAAAGACAAATCTTTTGAATTGTCACAGTAATTATAAAAACTTGTGTTTGCACCACAAAAGAAATTTAAAAAAAAAAAAAAAAAAAAAAGAGAAAACAGGAAGGGGGTGGAGGGAAAACATCTTTGAACACATTGAGTAGCAAAATAAAAATTCATTAACGAAGCTGGAATGAAAATTCCAGCAAAGACCATTTCAGAAAATAACTGGGAAACATAAACATATGCTCATCTCATCTCCTCTAAGGTCCTGTTGGAGAGGAAATGCAACCATGGAGGAACTTTCAAAGCAAAGCACAGGATTTCTGGTCCTCCTCCTGTTTTTGTCTCTTGGACAGAGACCAGAGCAGCGCAGCGGTCTCCACAGTAAATATTCCTTGCTGGTCAGTGCCAGCAAGAGGAAGAATATAGGTTCAAGCCAAACATCATGACTGACCTGGTGTGCCCTGACACCCAGAACCCTCTGTATGGGGAGAGGGGCAAGCGAGGGTCAGCGGCCTGTGCCTGCTGCAGCAGCTGGCAGAGCTGAGGCACGACAGAGCGCTCCTTGTATGAGTGTGTTCCCCCATCTCTCGGCAGAAATGCTCCTTTTGATCAGATTCTTGAGACAGAGCTTCTGTCACAAGTCAGGCTGTGCCTCTAGGGCACAACAGAGATAGAGGGGTAGGGAACATGCTGCATGCCAGGGAACGTACTGCATGCAATTACCACATCCACCCCAAATCTAGCAGGGGATTGGTGAGCTGTACATTTACTAACACATGCAGTAACTTTTAACAGAAAATCTGTCATATTCTGGCTCAAGGATTCTAATTGCATACAATAATAAAAAACTGCTGACGGTAAAAATTCAATTCGGTAGTTGCTGAAAAAGCTGATTTCAACCAGGAAAAGAAAGACTCTCTTACCAAAGCTTGCAATTACTGCACCGCAATGAGTTAATACAAACTGCACCTTGTTAAAAGGCCAGAGATGAACCAGCAGATATATGTAGGGAGGTTTATGCTAGCACCTACTCCTACAGGGTATGAGTCAGGCCAGTGCTGTTGCTCTTTCACATTTATAAGCATTAAACCTCTTTGCAAGCTCTTGAACTACTCCAAAATTTCAGGTACAGTTTTTCAACTGACTAACCAGCTAAAATGTCTGCATGGTAATAAAGACAATCTTTAAAGAAAATTTAAGAGAGAGGGAAAAAGAAGTAAAAGGAAAGAAAAAATAAA
>NC_031768.1:63173725-63346714 GCF_001522545.3 Parus major | reverse complement strand
AGAAAAAGAGAAAAAGAGAAAAAGAAAAAAAATATGAAAACTGGGTCCATTTAAGAGTAACAGTACAAGAATAAAACTGAAAGTCTAAACCTTGAATGTCTGAGGCATTACAAGTGTATACTGTTTTAAAGGTGATTTGCTAATTTGACTTAATCAAGGATTTACTTCTTAGCTGTAATCCAGTCCAGGTTCTTTCTTAATTTGAGCTCTGATCTGTAATGTTTAGAGTATATTAATTCAGAGGGTACCACTCTGTCCTTTAAAGAAAACAATCAAAAAATAAATTTAAAAAAAAGAAAATCCCCCTTAAGACATTGACTGAAGCATGGGAACAAGCAGAGAGGTGGGACACATCATTTAACCCCACTGCTCTGAGGAGACAATTAACAGCTTGAGGGTGAGACCAAAGACTTGTGTTGGAATCACCTTCTCACTGTGGTGAAAGTAATTTTTCTGACTCCTTTGACTGTGAAGAAGCTGAGGAGAAACACAGAAGTCAGTGTCTATTTTCAGGTTTCAGAATATTTTTTTTCCAACTCATTGCAACACAAACTATGTTTCAGAATTTACTTCATTTCCACAGGTTTCTTCTTTTCCTTCAGACAATTAAGTCTTATGGGCAGTTTTTATTTAGTTGTTTTTCCATACTATTTACAGCTAGAAGCAATTTTTTATTCCTCTTCAAACCCACACATACATGGAAAAGGACAGTTTAGCTTCAGAGGTATGTGTTAAGGTAAAGGATGATAGTGGCAAACATAATATGTGTAAAAGTTGGTGCTGATTGGGCTACGTTTAAGGTTTAGAAACTCCTCCCAATGCATAGCAAGAAATCAGAGAGCTCACAGAGACAGATCTGCTACAGATCCTCATCACAACATGATCCAGACCTCCTGCAAGTGGACCAGCACCCTGACTCTTTCCAAATGTCCTGATGGAGGTTCTGGAGCTGGGGGTTATGGCACTCCTGAAAGAAAGTGGGAAGGTGTGCCTTCACAGAGCCTTTAAACCTGGTTCCCAGAAGTTGCACACCCCCCTGGGAGTTATTTGAATAAGACAGTCTCATCCGTGTTGCCAACACTGAACTCCTGCACAGCTGGGAAAGGGAGCACTGAGCAACCTGTAGCAGCTAGCAGAGAAAGCACAGGAAAACAAGGACAGTCATCCTGATGAGGCATGGTTCAGAGACATCCTCTAGGAGGCTCCTGCCAAGAGAAGGAGGGCAAGAGCTGTCATTCATGGAAGTTTTAAAGGAGGTACAAATGTGCAGAAAAACCCACAAAAGACCTTTGATGTAAGAAGGGCCAGGACTTTCTGAAGAATTTTCTTTCTGACACACCATTTGTTTAGCTGTACTCAGCCATTTCCAGTTTTGAAGCCTTTGTGCCTTTCTTCCTTCACATATAAAACTTAAAGTAATAATACTTTAAGAAGTCTACATGTCTGACAAAATTCAACACCTCTCTGGGTAAATACATCCCACTGCGCCCTGTAGCTTTCATTGTGAATCAGAAGAGATGACTAATGCCATAACTGCTTATTAAAAAGAAAATTATTAATTTCTTTGTGAGCTGAAGTCTCAGAATTCTTTTTAACACTTTAAAACCAAGGAAAATTAGTTTTGGTGATATAAAGCACAGGCATTTGGGCTCTTTGTAGATGTAAAAGAGCATTTTTTTCTCAAGAGCTATTGCTGATTTTTCTTTTTGCTTGACAGATGAGCTTATCAAGTGTCACTGACATTTTTGCAGTACTGTGCTAAAATATGCTTCATTTGCTACTCATCTGAGCACTTCAGATATGTGTCATTCAGATGGCACTAGAGGCCTGATCCAACAATCATGTGGGCTGGAAATGCCTCAGTTTCCTAGACACCTCTTGGTTTTGCTCCCAGTGCCTAAACCAAGAGTAGCAGATAACCTGGTGAATTCAGCTCTTTCCCAGGCAGTGGGAAGTGATGATTTGAACCTCCTCAAGCTGGTCCAGAATGCCTTTCACCACCTTTGGGGAACTTTTCTCAGTCTTTAAGGCTGTACAAGGATGTGCTTTGGCATTCAGTGGTCTTCTATGCATGAACAAACTTACACAATGAAGAGAGGGCTGTATCCATTGCTTACCCTCTGCATCTGTGAGCACTTAATCCTCAAAAACAACCAGCCATTTGAAACAATACTGTAACTGGGGCCTCAAACAACAATACCTGACTGAAAATCTAAGTAGAGATTAATAGGAAAAAACCTGGGTGATAGAGACCACTGTAGTCACCTCATCCAGTCCTACACTGGAAGGACAGACAACTTCTAAGCTAGATCTGGGGATGGGGGGGTCCTGTAATCTCAGATCTGATTACATCCAATGCCTCTTTGGACAATATGATCTAGCTCTGCGGAAGGGGTTTCACAAGCAGTAAATGTAGAGGAAAATCACTTCCCTAAACCAGCTGGTATCTGTTGATGCAGCTCAGGATCCTCCTGATCTTCTTCACCCAAACTTGTTGTCATCCTGGACCCCCAAGCTGCTGTCTGTAAAGCTGCTTTCCAGGCAGTTTGCCCATAACCCATAGTGCTGGTTGGGATTATTACACATTTGCACTCATCGTCATTAAACTTCATGAGGTTTCTGCCAGCTTGTTTCATCAGCTTGCTGACACATCATTGAACAGGAGCCCTGCTTTCTATTTACTCTCCCCACTTTGGTGTCATTGGTGTACTTGCCATGGGTTCACTCTGCTCCTTCATACATGCCATTAGTAAAGATATCAAACAATATCAGCCCCTTTATCAAACACTAAAGAATGTCACTCATAACTAGTGATCAGTTCAAGCTATTGGCTTTTATTCTTTCAATGGGAAAGCCCAGATAGATTTTTTCACCAGCTTTGCCACCACCATGCCAAATTTGAGCACAATGGTGCTGTGGGACAGTGTGTTTAAAGCCTTGCTGACAGGCTTTTGTTTTCAGAGCCAGTCATCTCACCAAAGAGCACAATCAGACAGGTCAGATGTGATTTTCCCTTGGTACTGGGGCTTCTCCTGGAAGGCATGTCCAGGCACATGAATTGTGGTTAATCTTGTGCAGAGTCAGGAGTTTGGCTTTGATGATCCTTGTGGGTCCCTTCCAGCTCAGGGTACTCTATAATTCTACTATTAAGTGATGATAATTCTATGATCAAGATGCCAGATCAGTAGTCTTTCTCTCCTTTATGTCTGGATATGTCTTCCAGGAGAATTTGCTCCATTGTCTTCCCAGGGACTAGGGCTAGGATGATCCTGACCAATAATCAGTTTACTGGTTTGCCACTGATTTCATAGCAAAGCTTCATGCTCTCAAGCCACTCTTGTACCCAAAGTGGAAGCCCCCCTCCTCACCTCCTCTTTCTGACCTTTATAAAGACAGTCCATGGCACTAGGCATCAGACAAACTCTCTCATTTCATCCCTCTGATCCTACCTTAAAGGTTGTGGGAGGTATACATTTGTTACCGTAGATTTCTATTTACTTCTCTCTTAGCAGAAGATCCAGCCTCAAGAAGAAAACATCCAAAGGGCAATATTTAGTTCCAGAGGTTATATTTGTAGTTTATGTTGTGAGATTACAGCACATGAGCTCTTTTGCCTTCCACTATTGGTTTTTACATGCTTTGCAGAATTTGAAGATTCTTAAATGCTGGAAAATAGTCTTAGTGTATTGCACCTCTGACAGTAAATGTATCCTTTCATTGAGAAGGTTTGGTTAAGTTTCTTCACTTTATGGAGATTGATGAGGTTTACCTTACACTTAGGGCTATGCAAATAATTGATTTTGGAGTCAAATGGCAGAACACAGCTAATGTCAAATCAAATATTTTGAAGTTTTTCTTGTCAAAATAAAAAACCAAAATATTTAATTTTCTTTTTGAAAAGACCATTGAGCTCAATCAGAAACCAAATGTTTCACTTTGTTTTATTTTTACTGAAAAAAAGAAACAAAACAAAACCAGCCCCCCCAAACCCTAAAACACATTCCAGCAAAACGCCAGCAACCAAAGGGTAAAGTCAGAAAATCAGCATGGGACAAATTGTCCATTTTACCTGTTTTCCCAGAGTTTGGCAGACTTTTCCTGATCACAGAATCATCACTGAATCTTTGAATTTTTAAGGGAGATCCTCTAGGCTAATCCCTGTGCTCAGAGTAGGGTAGATGAGAGCAGCTTAATCTGCAAAGCAGGCTTCATGTGAGTCCAGCCTTTCCACAGGACAATCCCTGCATCTTTTTTACCATGTGTTTACAATGCCATTTTACTGGGACTAGCCTGAGTGGCTGCAGGAAGGTTGAGCAGGGCATGAAATGTCACACAGGCACTAGGATATAGGTTGTTACACTAGTTAAGAGGGTGAAAATCCCTCTCAAATAATTTTTACTTTTTTAGAAAAATGGAAGAAATATTAGCCATTCTGGTAATTAATACTTCTCTGCTGCAAAAAGAAAATACACAGCAGAGACAGGATAAGGCAGAGCAGTTCCCACTCTGCTGAAGAAGCTTACATAAAGCAGGCTGTTCATGCCTCTTACAAAGCATAAGTCTTTGATATTTTTTTGCTTTTTGGTACTGATTTCCCATGGTGAGACTCAACTCTTAAAATGAAGAATACACTCTTGAGTGGCAGGCTAAAATCCTGCAGAGCTCACTCTGCTCTTGCTCCTTGTCAGCAGAAGTGGAACTTTGCGTAGGAAGAGGTGGCTACCCAGGTGAGGAGGCCAGTCCTGCCCTGCTGTCCTTTCATAGCCAGCCCTGGACTCAAGGCTGCTCTAAATGGTACCCTCAGCATTCTGGGCACCTCAAAGCTGTGTGCTATGCACCTCTCATTGGTATCAGCTTGGCCAGAGCCCAATGGCTGGGGAAAGATTTGACCTTGGCCATTTTGAGGACCTGCTGCTAATACAGCTCAGGAACAAGGTACTATGACAAGTCAAACCCCAACTTCCACCCTGCTCACAACAAGTTTGGCTGCTCATTTGGTGCACCCTCCCTTCAGCTCGTTGGTGAACATGGAGACCCAGCAAGCCCCTGTGGTGTTACTCACTACCCCACAAGGACCAGATCTAGCCAGTCCCTTTCCCTGTTGAAATTTTACCTGGCTCCCGTTTTTTAAGCAGGGAGGTTGCATGGGGCAGTCTGTTCCCACACCTGAACTGTCTCACATTTGGCTGAAAGGTTTTGGGGGATGGCTTAGGCCAACATTTGTGAGGAAAGACAAGGATTTCCATTCTGCTGTGGTAGTGGCGTGGGAGCAAGCTACAGGCATGTTTCCTGTGGTACTTCTCTTCATCTTTACCTTGAAATCCCCTGCCCTTTTTTCTCCTCCTCCACAGTATATTCATCTCTGATACTGACAAAAGGCATGTGGAGAACCTACAGCCTTTCCAAATGTCTAATATTTAGGTAGAAGGATCAGAGGAGAAGGAGAATCCTGCATCCAGTTTTTTTCCTGTGCCATAGTCACAGCAAAATGCTCACAGTGTCTAAAATTTCTGTGGCATGTGGTGAATGGGAGAACAGCTTTACTGTTTAGGTTTGAGTTAGAGCTGGAGAGTGTTAGACTAGTAGATTCACTTTGTAAAATGATTTTACAATGTCCTCAGATAAAACAGAAATTTTTACCACAGCCTCAAATTTGAGCCTTTATTTATACTGAAGAAATTTTGGACACCTTGGAATGAATTCCCAGATCATTGATGTTGGGGGCACAAGGGAAAAGAAAATGAAATCACTCCTCAGACAGCACTGTTCAGTGAGTCACTAGCAGGGGTGGATACAGAATTCAAGGACCCATGATGTTGAAGCCTGTGTAAAAACCACTTGTTACCACTAGGTTTACAATTTTTTTTGGCCTCTCTTTTAGACATGAGTGTAGAATGGTTCAAAAACAGTGCTGCAGACATGAACAGGAACACTTTAAGGCAGTTTTAAGAACAGAGTGTTAAAGCTGGTTGCAAGTTCTTCTGATAGGTGACTCAGAACCTGTTGGACCCTACAAAATTAGTCATTTATTAAAAGGTGTAAGAATCATTTCTTAATCTGCTAATGAATGCACTCTACTGTAAAGTGTGACTAACTTCCCATAAAAAAAAGAGAGCAACACTGTGGGTGCACACAGTCACTTTGTTATCCTCCTGCCATAGCCCAGTCTGTTTCTGCACTGTGCTTAGGCACATTCAGGAACCAAGTCCACAGGTGCCTGAAGGCCCTTGGGGAAGGCAGACAGACTCACTCCTTCAGGGGAAGCCTTTTCTTGGAAAGTCTGACTCTATACTTATTTGGAAGAGAGTGAAAGCAGCAGCAGGCTCTCTCATTTGCTTCACCAAGCCTAGACCTGTTTCCAGTCAAGCTATCAGTCCCAGCCACTTTTTAACTGTTGTGGTTTTACTGACCCAGCCCTTATTTTATATTTAGGCCATTTTCTTGTAAGAAGTCACAGCTGTGACTGTCATTTTACTACAGTGAAATGTGTCAACAGGGCCAAGAATAGCAGCTGTCTATCAGACCTGCACCCAGAGTGTTAATGGAGATACCAAGCACTGGAAACAAAACAAAAGGCACAGAAACAGAGAATGAATCTCTACAATGAAAGTCACATTTAAAACAGTATGCTTACTTTTTTTCTTGCCTAAAAGAGAGAGTAAAGATTTTTTTTAAATTTACTCAGAGGGGCTTGTAATTTCTAGGCCAATCTAAGGAAGTAGAATTTACTTGGGTAAACCTTCTGCTGAGAGGACTGGAAGATCCAGAATCATCTGTACCTCTTCATCATCACCCCAGCCACCTATTCTGATTGATAAAGCTGAGAACTTGTAACTTCCAGCTTCATAGGAAAATACATATGCCCTGGGATTACAGCATGAGGCTTGAGATGAGGTTGTCTCAGCTCTGCCACAACTGCCCCAGTTCCAGACATTAAAACTTTCACTTCTGAAGGAGCTTCTCAGCTGTGAGATGCTGCGGTCTGTGGTGCAAAGGCCAGCTCTCACTCAGTAACTAGCAGAGTCCCTAAGGGGGCTGAGACCTTGTGACACTCCTATTGCTCAGATGCTCAAATCTTTCATTTGATCTGCTAATCAGCTTCTGGGCACTGAAAACTTTTACTGAAGCCACCAAGATTTCTGTGGCTTTAAGGTCTAGTGTGTAGTAGTAATAGCCTACAGATGTTAACACATTTTGATTAAGTTGCCCTTCAAAATCCATCAGGAAAATTTCAAGTGCCTTGACAAATCCTGCTTCATAACCCCAAACTAACACATAGTAAGTCAGTATGCTGAGAGAGGCATAAGCAAATAAGAGTCTGCCTTAGCCTGCCTGAATCACTAGTGTTGGGACAAGTTTAAAAAACTACAGGTTCCCTAAGGCACAGACAAAGCAAGGTAGCTGAAAGCACTTCCTTCAGCATCTGTACTGATGCTTAGGTGGTTTTAAATGGCTTTAGAACAGGGTTCCTGAGATTTTTTTTTCCTGGGAGGGCTGTTTAATGAATTGAACATCAGGCCAGGGCCAGGTTACAAACTTTGTGTGAAGTGAAATTTCCTTCTGTTTAAGAGTGTAATGTAACAAGCTTTACAAATTGATGCTGAAGTAGAGCGAATACAACAGCATTTATTTTTCCATGTTCAAGGGAGATGCATGAAGGGGATTTCATTTCCAATAATTTAAGACAAACTCTATTCAAAACCTTCCTCATCCTGAAGGAATGAGTGAAGGTAGCCCCCATCACAGATCGGCACATGCCACTCCTAAAGGAGATTAATCCAAATCAAATAAGACTGATGTGTCTAGAGCAGACCTCAAAGAAGTGTGTTAACTCAACATGGGATAACAGGAGGTCTCAGAGAAGTGCTTAGGCACAGAAAAGTTGTAGAAATTAAACTGATTATTGACTGATTAAACTGATTATTTCCAGCAGCCAGTCTGGGCTGGTCAGTTTTGTACAACATTGCAGTGTTTTATGGAAGGAATTTAGGTGCAGGGCAGGGAGAAAGAGTAGTACAGTTATGTGTACAGTTCCTTTTAGAGAAAGAAAAATACCATCAATAATTATTATCATGTTACTGTAAATCATACAAAGAAGGAGTGTACCTGCTCAAAGGATGGAAGCACTGATGGAAATGGAGTTTTTTCAGTCTTAGACAGCACTACATCAACATGATGCACCTAGTTAAGAGATTCTGGGATTCTAAAGATGAGAAAAACCTGACACCTTTTTAGAAATAGCCTGTGGTAATATACCTCTTCACCCTTAGGTGTCTCAATGCTTGGGTCTGGTTAAATGCTTGTTTCTCAGAACGATATGTAGAGATGGCAAAACCATCACTTCTTTCCATATCTTGTTCCACTGGTTAACACTATTTGTCTCCTGATATCTTGGCCTTTCTGATCTGAAGGTCTCTGATTTGGACATCTGTACATTGGCCCGAGTTCTCAACCAAACTGAAAGCCCTTTCCATATGATGTTTTGCCCTCTCAAGGGACACCAGTACCTATTATGGTCATTCTCCAAAAACCAGGTGGCAGTTAAGCCTTGACTTGGGTAAACAGACCATTGCTCTCCATATACAGCATTTTTCTCAGCCCTCAAAACATTTTTATGACTCATGTTATGATCTTGGAACCAAATACTGTGCTTCAAGGAACCTCTGGAGAGTGAGAGCTGAACCCATGAGAGTGTGGCTCTGCTTCAGATACTCTTGTAAGAGATTAAAGGTCTGGGATGAAAGAGATATGTATTCCCCAGGAATGCTTAGCAGTTCCTTGTAGGGAGAGCTTCAAAGCAAGGAACCTGAAATACCAAAAGTACCTTAAATGCTGATATTTCAGCAAAAAAAAAAACCCAGAAATATTAAATTCAATATGCAAAGAGTTAAATCAGGCAACACAGATGGATAATAACTTAAAAATGAATTTGTATTTATGAGTGTGTTCACAATCACCACTGTCAACTGATTGTACCATGTGTCACTAAATAACAGGCAATGTTGAGATCACACTCTCCTATTATTAGAAATATAATAGTCATATCTTTTTAAAAAACCTGTTTTTAAATCTGTTGCCACCTGGAAAACTAGATTAAACTGATCAAGAGTTAAGGTTATCTACAAATATTCTGGGCAGAAACGTAATTAGGGTTGTTATTAGGATTATCATTTAGTAGGCAGTGTAGATGAGACTGAGAAGATAAGCCACTATCAGTTGCTGTTGAGGGCTAAAGCGATTATTAAGCTTGTAAGTTTGGGCCATGTGTTTTCCTGGCAATGTGGACATAATGTTGAATAGCTTCCAAAAACCCAAGGCAGGTGGCTTCTCCTAAAAAGCTTTTCCAGTGTGGAACCATCAGCAGACAGGTAAAGTGCTGGTGTGTGCCAGAGCCTTCTTGCAGCGCTCCAGCACCAGGACAGGGGATCTTGTAGCATGAGGTTGCAAAGTGTGACTAAAGCTGCTTGCCAAGCTGCCCCAGGTATGTGCCTCCTGATGTGACCCCCTCAGGGCCCATGCTTTCCATCCCAGATGATTCACTCTGGACAAGAATCACTCAGCACCGCTGCACAGCACCTGCAAGGGCAGGCTGTGGTAAGAAGAAATTCCATACAAGGATGGAAGATTGAAATAATTTTTGCGTCAAACCATGGCACACAGGTTGAACCTCTAAACAAACATATTTCAGGATGTGTAACAGCCTGAGCACTCTGCATGTGCCTGTAGTGCATGACTGGAGGACACAGAATCATCGGATGGTTTGGGTTGGAAGGGACCTCCAAGATCATCTGGATTCAACCTGCCTGCTGTGGGTAGGGACACCCTCCACTAGACCAGGTTGTTCAAATCTACATGGGTGGAAACATTCACCTGATCTCGTTGAAGATGACTGCTCACTGCAGGGGAGTTGGATTAGATGACCTTCAGAGGTCCCTTTCAGCCCAAATCATTCTGTTATTCTGTGTGGGAACACCAGTTGGAGCATCTTCCCAAATGGGGTGAGCAGCCAGCTCTACAGCACCAGCTGCTCTTTCCCTCTGCTACCTCTCACCTCAGTGAGATGAACAACTGCCCAGCAACCCCACCCTGGCTTGGAGATACATTTCCCAATTTCCCCAGGCCTTTACCACAGCTGCCACCAGGGATACATGGCTGTAACGTCTTGTCACACAGAAATCCTCGTGGGGTTTGGTACTGGGATCTGTGTGCTTCCACTTCCCTGCCTGGCATCTGCAGGGAGAACTGGTGGCACCTGCAATTCGAAGTCTGCATTGCATCAGGGACATAGGGAACTCCCCTGCAGGGACCATCATGGTGCCACAGGCAAATGACAGAGGTCAGCATGTCTCTGCAGGGACTGTAAAGGTTAATGTAGCTGTCACTTGCTCAAACAGACTGACTAACCCAGAAGATGCAGGCACTCCCCAGCAGCCCTCTCTTTCTGCTGCTGTGGCTTCAAACAACCCAGGAGGTATAAGAAGGGAGTCAGAAAAGGTGTAGGTTTGATGTAGTTGGTGGTCTCTTGTCACAGGAACTGGCCTGTTCCTTGGAGCAGACCAAGCACACCTACTGAACACAGCAAACCAAAGGCAGCCTCTGATTCTTCGAAGCTGCTGATGTTTTGCAGCTTGCTGAGCTGCTTAGTAAGAAACCCTCATTTTGTTTTCAGAAACAGAAATAAATTGCTTTCCTTCAGATAACTGATATTTTTCTTCCTCTTGAAATACTCAATGGACCTGTTTTTATCTGTGCGGTGTTTACTTTCCAGGAGGCTTTGCCACATTTGCAACTTCATGAGGTTTTTTTGCCTTAAGCTTCTCCACAAAACACACAGAGAGTCATGGGCTGGTCTCTGCTGTTGGGAGGGTAAATCTGCTTCTGAGACAGAAAGGATGGCCCTTCTGATGACTCTTTCTTTTCTTGGTTCTGTTTTGACATTTTATCTTCCTTCATGCTACATGAACAGGAAGCTATAGGGACAGCCACAAATCATCTTGCTGCCTTATGTCCTTCAGCTCCACTATTTTTACGCTTGTTTTTGTAAAAGTGCCTCTACATTTAGAGGATGAAATGGTGATGGCAGAATGTCTCTGATTACAAATTCCATTACGTCTAAGAAGACCAAGTGCCATTCCCCTTATTCAAACCCAGCCAAGGATCTTTCCAACTCTGAATTTATAGAACCCATAATTCCAGAAGATCCTCAGATACCTCACAGTGGTTTTTTTTCAGCACAAATAGGTTTTACAGCTGGGCGAGGTCTTACATTACTGAGAAATTTATGCCTAAACATCTGTTCTTAAATGTCCTTCAGCTACTCAAGGTGGTTACAAATCCATCTACAGCACCCACTGGAAGATATAAAAAACCTACTCCCCTAATTTAATGCAGAAAAGTATTTGTAATTCCACTGACAGTCTGGATAGCAGGAAGGAAGATGTCAGGAAACTTTAGATTCATGTCAGACCTCTCAATTTACTCAGTGGTAGGGAAAAGTTCTCATCTTTTTTTTTTTTTTTTCCTCTTTGTACAGTCTGAAATGTGACCAGTCCAACCAGTTCAGTGTTGCTGTGAATAGACAGTCCTAGTGGTCCTAATAGGTAGAAAAGCACACTCACTTATTTCTTGCCCTAAAACTTTTGATAAGGTTTTGCTGAAGCTCATTGTGGCAGATTGACTCCACACACATAATGAAAAATAGTCCTTGATACAAGAAATGCATAGCTAGAAGATGAAACCTACAGAAAACTGTATTTGGGGTTTCTTCCACTGTCATGAGTAATGGCTTGTTTGAGATAATAGGGCAAGCATGTCTGTAAGTACTGCTGACTTACTGAATTAATAAATATTCTCCCTTGCCCGTCTTTGCTTCTTTAAAAGAACAAAGAAACAACAACAACCAATAACAACAAAAAACCCAACAAACCTGGAGAGCTGTCATTAAGCAGACCAGCCTGGCTCCATATGGTTGACCACATGAATAAAGTCTTATGGGGTCATTCTTCATGGAGCTGATCTTCCTTGTGGTTTTCCTAATTCAATACTTAATTTAGCAGTGTATTGACCTAGACTCAATTGCTTTTGTACCTCAGCATCTTTGATGTTGGTCTTTCTAGTAAGAGAATCCATACAGTCCATCCTTCTTCAAATCCAATGGCACAAAAAATGTATCCAAAATAAATTTTTGTTACCCAAGATTTTACCCTGATAGATTTCCAGCAGCAGTATACAATAGCAATTTCATTACGTCAAAGAAGCTATGTCAATCATTGCAGAATTATATACATTTTGCTATAGTAATTATGTGAATTGGAAAATAAGAATATTTATAACTGAAAATGTAAACTTCCCCAAGCTGGTCTCATTCAGGTTCTGTAAATGCTTAAAATAGTTCTCATTTTCTATGCCACAACCTCTCTTTTTCTGCCAGCACATTTAAACATGAATAGATCTTTTACAATACTGCTGTGGAGTTTCTGCATCTGCAACAGAGCCAGCTTCAACCTCATGCTCTTTTTGAGCATTTTCATACAGCAAATTTCTTCTTCAATAAATTAATCCCATGTTGAAATAAAGCTAGCATTTCACATGGGCTGTACATTCAGAAGAGTAGACAGCTGGAATTATGCCAAGTGACACCAAGGAAGGACAGAATCAAAGGGTCATTTAGGTTGGAAAAGAACTCTAGGATTATCCAGTCCAACAGTTGTCCTAACACCATGAAATCCACCATGAAACCATGTCTCCACATGCCCATACTCACATCTTTTAAATTCCTCCAGGGAGGGCAACTCTGCTACTTCCCTGGGCAATGTATTCCAATGCCTGATAACCCTTTAAGTGAAGAAAGTATTTTTAATATCCAATCTAAACCTCGCCTGATGCAACTTGAGCCATTTCTTCTTATCCTATCACAAATTACCTGGAAGATGAGACTGACATGTCAGTACAACCACCTTTCAGGTGGTTGTAGAGAGCAGTAAGATCCTTACTTACCCTTTTTTCCACACTAAACACCCCCAGCTCCCTAGATATCCTCAAATCTCCTCATCAGATTTGTTCTCCAGACCCTTCACCACCTCCATTGCCCTCCTCTGGACTAGCTCCAGCACCTCAGTGTCCTTCTTGTAGTGAGGGATCCAGAACTGGACGCAGGATTTGAATCCAATTCTGAGTACAGGGAAAAAAATCACTTCCCTGCTCCTGCTGGCCACACTATTGCTGACACAGGCCGGAATGCCATTAGCCTTCTTGGCCACCTGGGCACAGCTGGCTCACGTTCAGCTGCTGTCGATCAACACCTCCAGGTCCTTTTCTGCTGAGCAGCTTTCCAGGCTCTCACTGGCTGTAGTGTTGCACAAGTTGCTGTGACCCAAGTGCAGGACCTGTCATTTTTCCTTGTTGAATCTCGTACAATTGGCCCTGGCTCATTGATCCAGCCCGTCCAGATCCCTCTGTAGAACTTTCCCTATGGAGGGTTCTATAGAGAACAGCAGATCTGGAGAGATAACAGATCAAGACTGGTCTGTTGATCAACACTCCTGCCCAGCTGCAATACAACTAAGGATGCACTCAACCCCCTTGTGCAGATTGTTGGTAAAGACACTAAACAGAACTGGCCTCACTAGTGTGCCCTGGGATCACCACTAGTCACCAGCTGCCAACTGGATGTAACTATGTTCACCACAATTCTCTGGGCCTGGCCATCCAGACAGGTTTTACCCAGTGAACAGTGCACCTGTCCAAGCCACAAGCAGCCAGTGTCTCCAGAAGAACGCTGTGGGAAATGTTGTCAAAGGTTTTATGAAAGCCCAGAAGGACATTCTACAGCCATTCCCTCATTGTTTAAGTTGATCACCCTTTCATAGAAGGAGATCATGCAGGACCTGACTTTCATATACCAATGGTGGCTGGCCCCAGTTGTCCTGTACATGCCACATGTTGGCACAAAAGATGATCTGCTTCATGACTTTGCCCAGTACCAATAATTCCCCTAATCCTGCTTTCAGCCTTTCAGGCATTATATTTTCTAGCCTCCCATCAACAGGGACATTTCCCATCAGGGCTGCTGATAAATGATGGAAAGTAGCTCAGTGTGCACTTTTGCCAGCTCCCTCAGCACCCTCAGGTGGATCCCTTAGGTGGATCCCTTGGGTGGATCCCTTAGATGGATCCCATTGGGCCCCAAAGACTTGTGTGGTTCTTGGTGGCATAGCAGATTGCTGAAAATTCCCTCCTGGATTGTGGGGGCTTTTTTCTGCTCCCCATCCATGTCTTCCAGCTCAGGGGGCTGAGCACCTGAAAAACAACTGCTCTTACTATTAAAGATTGAGGCAAAGAAGTCATTAAATACTCCAGCCTTTTCCTCATCCTTTGTCACTCTGTTTCCTCTTAGAACAAGAAACAGGTTTTTTTCTCTTTTGTCTCAGTCTTCTGTTCTTACACCTCCCTTTGTTGCTGATGTGTTTATAAGAACATTTTTTGTTGTCTTTTACAGTAGTGACCAAATTAAATTCAGTATAGGCTTTGGTCCTTCTAATTATCTCCCTGAATAACTTCATGTCATCCTTGTAGTCCTTCTGAGTTTCCCTCCAAAGGTGGAGGGAAGCTCTTCTGTTCCCCAAGTTCCAGCCAAAGCCCTCTTTTCAGCCAGGCTGGTCTTCTTCCCCACCAGCTCATCTCTCAGCACATGGGTGCTCCTGCACCTTTAAAATTTCCTTCTTGAAGAATGTGCAAGCTTCCTGGACTCCTTTGCCCTTCAGGACTGCCTCCCAAGGGACTCTGTCAGTCACACATCTAAATTTGTCTTAAAATGTAAAATCTCTGCAATAAAAGACAGGAACCCACCTCTTGGCACTGATTGAAGTAATTTGGATTTTTTTCCACTGACTTTACTAGTACATGTATTATGCTGTCAATTTTTTTCTCCTTTTTTCTCAGCAAAATTTTTCTTCCTTGGTGCACAGTGTGGGTCTCTTGTATGTGATGAAGAGCTGTGTAAGATATTTTTCACTCTTCTTTATTTGATTCTTTTATAACATTTTGCTGTGCTGGTGTGTGGGCCTTACGTGACTGGTACAAATGCAGAACTGGCAGAATATGCTACAGATGCAGATGAGAAGGAAAAAAGGAGCACGTGACATCTTTTAGAAGGAAGAATTTCTGTATTAAATACTCACTTCTTTGCCAAGCTGCAAAAACGTCAGTGTCTGGAAGTAACAGATCTCCGTTTTTTCTTTAAAAATTTATTATATATAATATAAACAAACTCAATGTGCCCAGCGCAGAAAGAGTCTAGATGGAGGTTACAAAGCTTAAAAGGAGTCAGTGACTTTCTAAATAAGCCTTAAATCCATGGTTAAATGGTTAAATCCATCAATTTCAGGGATGTAAAATCATACTATGGAAAAGCAAAATTAGAGCCTAAATATTATGCTAGGCTCAGCTTGCTCTAATCAAATTCATTTAACCCCATTATTTTCTTTCTTATGTATCACAGATGAAAACAGTGGAGCCCTCTTGGCAGGAAGCCAGTCTGAAACCATCTATTACCCTCCATACTGAAGTTCTGACAAGGAGAACAAGGCAGCTGCCCTTACAGTAATTGATATTAATGACTCAGGTTAGAGACCATTGTGCCAGCTTGGACTGACAAAGAGAAACCACAGCCCAGCTCCATGGTAATAGGGACAAGAGTAGTCTGAGGACAGATGGATACAATGGGAGGAGAGCGGTGTAGTCCTTAAAAAAAAAAATTGTCTTGGATGTTATTTAGATGAGACATCAATATATATTAAATGAGAGCAAGAATTATGATTGTAATTGGCAGTGTCTTTCTGTGTCATTTCTCTGATGTGTCCTGCACTGTGTTCATGGGCTGGAAAAGGCAGATGTGGGGTTGGCCACCTGCCTGGAGTCATGCCCACTGGCTGGGCGGATTGCACCCCTAGGCACGGTGCAGTGCAGGGTGAACTGCATACAGGTTCAGCCCCAGCTGCTCCCCAGCAAGCCCTGGACTGAGCTCAGGGCCAAACTCCATTCCCAGGCTTCTTACAATATTCAGAGTAAGGTTATTTTCAGTGTTTTGTGGAAGTCTGTTCTAGTTTTATCAGATGCCTGCAGATTTCACACATTTTTGCTGAAAATTAGCTCTTGCTTTCAAATTAGCTGGAGCTGTTCTAGCCAGCAGAAACAGCGATTTGCATTGGTGAAAACCAAAGTGTTTGTATCTACTCTGTATAACTTTTAACAGTCTCTGCTCTCACAAAACATGGCTCAAGGCTGAAATGAAAGGATGAGGAGGCAGCCTGTACAATACAAGAGACAGTATTTACACCAGGGAACAGAAATTTTGCAGTGCTGCTTGCTTTAGTTTGTGACAGGCTTTGCTTTTCAGTTCATTAAGGGAAGAGTGGTAAAAGGGACAAACATATGTGAGGAGCCTCTGTTGTATCAGTGTGGGGACAGATGCTGTGTTGTGACCCTGGGATTGATACACCACTGTGAGCTATCTCAGGCCTAACTCAGGTTTTCCTGGTCTTCTTCATGCACTATTTTCTCTTGCTGCCTTATCCTGCTCCAAGCTTTCATATCCCTTAGCCCTCAAACTGTCTGGAGCATCACGCAGATCATGTGAACAGCGATTACCACATCCCACCGTTCTGCCTCTTGGGGTGTTGTGTCTTTTGGCCATCTTATCATCAAGGTGCTGAGAAGCTCAGCATTGCAACATACGCTGTCTGTTAAAATAAGTGTAGTGTCTGTTGTCATTGTTGTTGAGTAAAAGGCTTTCCTAAGTAGGTCCTTGAGAAATACATTTTCTTCTTGACCTAATTCTTTTCAAAAGACTGAGAGATAGAGTCAAGTGCATCACACTTTTGAAATGAAAATAGCACTCAAGCTTGCTCTGTAATTTCTGGTCTCTCATGTAAACATCTGATGACATTCCCTTCAAACTTTGCCTGCTTTTGCACCTTTGGAGTATTTTAGCATGAAGTGAAAAGAAGGAGCTCTTTCAAAATGAAAAAATTAGTCTGTATGTCCCTCCCCACAATTCAGGAAGAAAGCAGATCCCTGGGTTATTACACAAGTATCAACATTGGAAATGTTCTTGCTTTCTCAGCCTCTTCTCTACTGTCACACCTCTAAAGTCCAATTAACACAAAGCATTTACTCACTATATGCCTGGGCCAATAATTATTTAATGACACAATAATCTGAAATGTCAAGACAGAATTCAAATCTGATTTCAAATGTTACTTTTAAGCCCCAAGAGATACAAAACTGTGATTTAGTTTCCTATTAAAGGGAGTAGGGTAAAATTTCAGGAAGCAAATACTTACCTGGTAGACGAGACACCATGATCAGGCAGGTAGATTTTCCAGGAGGAGGCTCATCCCCTGCACCACCTTTTTTTCTTTTTTTTTTTTTTTTAAGATCATGGATGAGATCATCTTTGAAGATATTTTAAAACATACAGAAAGCAGGGAGGTGATTATACAGAGCCAACCAGCTTCCACCAAGGCCAAATCCTGACTGACTAATCTAGTAGTCTTCTAAGATTGAGCGACTGCATCAGTGGACTAGGTAAGAGCTACAAATACCCTCTCTGTGGTCTTTTGTAAGTGCCTTGATAAGGTCCCCACAACATTCTTACCTCTAAATTGGAGTGATATGGGCTCCATGGGTGAATTGTTAGATGGGTAAGGAAAATGGATGTCCACTCAATGACCCAAAGACCAAGGGTAGGTACTGGGTCCTATACTGATTAACATCTTCATAGAAACAGTGGTGTGCTTGACACACCTGAGAGAAGAGACCATCCCGATGGGGGATCTTGGCAGGCTTGAGGGGTGGACTTACGTGAGGATCATGAAGTTCAATCAAGAAAAGCACAAAGTCCTGCACCTAGGCAAGGACAATCCCCAATACCAGTACAGTCTGGGTGGCTATCACCCTGAAACTAGAGCCTTCTGATTGTCTAGAACATTGTGTATTTTCTCTGTTATTATAGTTTTGATTGTTTAAAATATTTTTCATTTTCTGTGATCATTTTTCTTTTTCTTTTTTCTTTTTTTTTAAAGAAAAAAGGGTGAGATGTCGCCCTGAAAATTAAATCTTCTGATCTTTTTTTTCATAGTTTCTAGCCACTTTCTCAGGATAGTAACGATAAACATAGATGTTTAGACATTCTTTCCAAGAAATGTCTTTTCATGGACGTTTTGCACGAGCAGTGTGATTGGGAAGGTGATAACCTAACTATTCAACCCCTGGTCATTGTTGAGAATCTATAAATATTGGGGTCACAAAAATCAAATCATCCTTTTCCCTATCATACACTGAACCATATCCATGTGAATCATTCCATGTCCTATAGCAACAGGTGGGGAATGAACTGAGAATGATCACAGAATCATAGGATGATTTGTCATAGAATGACATAGAATGATCCGCCCTGCAGAAAGAATTTGGGTGTACTGGCGAGTGTAAAATGAGACATGAGCCAGCAGTGTGCATTTGTATTACAGAAAGCCAACTGTAACAAGTACAGACAGCAGCTGAGGAATTCAATTCTCCTCTACTCTGCTCTGGCGAGACCCCACCTGGAGTACTGCATCCAGCTCTGGAGCCCTCAGCACAGGAAAGACATGGACCTGTGGGAGCAAAATGGTTGGAGGATTAGAAAACTTCTCCTATGAAGAAATACTGTTCAGCCTGGAAAAGGCTCTGGGGAAACCCTCATGTGGCTTTTCAATATACAAATGAGACTTTGAGAAAGACTTTTCACTAAGGCCTGTAATGAGAGCATGAGGGGAAAAGGTATTAAAATGAGAGTGGGTAGATTTAGACTGTATATAACAAAGAACTTTTTTTTACCATGAGAGTCATGAGACAGTGGAACAGGCTTCTCAGAAAAGTTGTGGATGTCCCATCTTTGGAAGGCTGGAAAGAGCTTTGAGCAACTTGTTCTTGTGGAAGGTGTCACTACCCTTGGCAGGGATGTTGGACTAGATCTTTTGGGGAGCCTGGAAAACAATGAAAACAAGCATTAAAACAAGCATGAAAACAATGAAAAATGAAAACAATGAAAACAAGCATGAAAACAATTCCAGGATTCTATGAAATTTACTATGTATGGGTATGTGAATATCCATATATATGTGTATATATATATGTATGTGTGTGTGTATAAATGAAAACAGTAATGTCCCGAATAGTTTCAGATATTTAGTGCCTTTTTTCCCTTGTCTTGTGCTTGAGATGCTTTTAGGACCCTTCCATTTTCTCTAGGATGCCAAAGCTAGAGAATGTTAAAAGATTCAATGGTATAAGTGTGACTCACAGGACAAAAGCAGCCCATGAGGAGTTCATACATGGCCAAAGTAAAAGACTATTTCCTGTAGTAAATCTGTACAGCTGGGTAGTCCTAATTCCCAGATGTGAAAGGAGACATAGGAGCCCCCAGTGCCACTACCATCTCCTTATGGGAACATCTCCCAGAGTATTCATAAGCTCTCAGCTGTGTGAGGTCTGCCATAAATGTATTGTGGTTGTCAAACTTGGACATCTTGTCTGTGTTTTGCAGAGTAGAAAAGGTCGCTATCTCTGTATAGCTCTATGTGATGTCTCTTTACTCAGTCTTGGCGAGTTTGTCTTGTACAGCTCCCTCCTGAGCTTTGGCTTTCCTTCCTCTTTGTATTTGCATTTTAATCTTTATTTACACACCTTTTTCCACTCTGTTCTCTGGGCTCACAATTTCTTTCCTAGGGGACCTGGCAATGTCTCCTTTCAAATCTATAGAATTCTGCCCTTCTATGAATTGCCCAGATACAAGACTGGGGTTTTTTTCAGTCAGAGTCAAAGTATTCACAGACAGAACCTTCCTTTATGTCTCAAGTGAAGTATTTTTGTCACAACAGAATTGCTGACATTGTTTACAAAAGTCCAGATTGTACATTAACATGAATTCTCCACTTGTGCCAGATTCTGTAAGAAGCAGCTCATAAGACAGTTCATTAAAAAAAAAATTAAACTTTAAAGTATACACATTTCAGAAACAATAGCATTTACTGTCTGGAGATCTGGATCTTCCTACTTAGATCAGTTGCTTATTTTTTAAGCACTGTGGATGCCAGAAGGCACTGAATGAACATCATCCATCTACCCATATTTTTTTGAGCAAAGGTCAATCTCATTTTTTCTTCAAAGAGGTATTTGGCAAATATTGAAGAAGTGTCTTATATAAGAGATTGGCATACTGGGTTTAAATCTTAAGGCTCATAGGCAAGAGTAAGCCCACCTGTTACACTGTTAGTGTTCAGATATTCTTCGATTTACAGTGAAACAAATGGGTTCCAGCTCAATATGTTGTCTGGTCTGCGACCACAAGACAAATTCAGGGTCATAACTGCCCTTCAAGCCTTGAATTCGTGTGTGATAGGAGCTGGAAGGTTTGTTTGATTAAGATTTTAGATCCGATTAGGATAGAGTGTTATTGAAGAAAAAAGCCTTAGCTATAATACTTAAATGTGCTAGTCAAAGCCTGTCAAACCCTTCAGATAATTTAATGAATCTTGTACAGGAACTGATATGCCTCTTCGAGTGTCACACCCCAGCTAGTCTTTAAAAGATGAGAATGACACTGATGTTGTTAGTTACTAGGGACTACTCAATTACAGAACCACAAGTGGTGTTCCCCAGGGCTCACTAGTGGGGCTAGTTCTGTTTAATATCACAGAACACAGAATCACAGAATCAGCTGAGTTGGAAGAGACCCACAAGGATCATCAAGTCCATCTTCTGGCTCTGCACAGAACCATCCCCAAGAGTCACACCAGGCGCCTGAGAGCATTGTCCAAATGCTTCTTGAACTCTGTCAGGTTTGGTGCTGTGACCACTTCCCTGGGGATCCTCTTCTGGTGCCCAACCACTCTCTGGGTGAAGAACCTTTTCCTGAGATCCAACCTAAACCTCCACTGACACAACTTCAGGCCATTCCCTTGGGTCCTGTCACTGGCACCTTACAGAAGAGATCAGTGCCTGCCCTTCCTCTTCCTCTCATGAGGAAATTGTAGATTATGATGAGATCTCCCCTCAGTCTCCTCCAGGCTGAACAGACCAAGTGCCCTCAGCCACTCCTCACACACCTCATACTCAAGGACCTTCACTACATTCATAGCCCTCTTTTGAACACTCTCTAATAGCTTAATGTCTTGTTTATATTGTGGCACCCAAAGCTGCTCCCAGCACTGGAGGTGAGGCCACCCCAGCTCAGAGCAGAGCAGGACAATCCCCTCCCTTGCCCGGCTGGCCATGCTGTGCTTGATGCACCCCAGGACAGGGTTGACTCTCCTGGCTCAGATTCAACTTTTCATCAACCAGGACCTTCAGGTCCCTTTTGTCAGCTCTGCTCTCCAGTCTCTCACTTCCCATACATCTGTCCATACATCAGTCTTGTCCCATCCCAGGTGCAGGACCAGGCACATTCCCTCGTTGAACTTATTATGGCTGGTGATTGCCCAGCGCTCTAAAAGGTCAGGGTCTCTCTGCAGGGTCTCCTAGCCCTTGAAGAATTCAACACTCTCAGTTTCCTATCATCTGTGAGCATGCTTGGAATTCCTTCCAGTCCCACATCTAAGTCATTAATAAAGATGTTGAAAAGCACAGGGCCATGGATGGAGCCCTGCAGAACCCACTCCTAACAGGTTGCCTGTATGATATCACCCCATGCACTGTAAACCTTTAACCCCATGTACTCAGCACTGGTGAGCCACACTTCAAATCCTGTTTTCAGTTCTGGACCACTCACTACAAGAAGTATATTGAGATGCTGGAATGTGTCCAGAGGAAGAAATGGCTTCAAGTTGCACCAGGAGAAGTTTAGATGGTGTATTTGGAAAAATTTCTTCATGGAGAGGGTTGTCAGGCATTGGAACAGATTATTCACTTAAGTAGTGAAACCAGTCCCTGAAAGTGTTGAAAACACTTGTGGATGTGGCACTTGGGGTTCTGGTTCAGCAGTGAACACAGTGGTGCTGGGTTAACAGATGGACTACATGATCCTAGAATTCTTTTCCAACCTAACCACTTCTATGAATTTAAGTGCAGCATTAGCTATCAAGAGCCCTTATGTCCATATCTGAGAAAACTTAAATACATTAATGTGAGCAGTGAAACAAAATTTGTGCCACCTTCTACCAGTAATCCGCTGAAGAAGCCCTTGGTGTTAAAGGCACAGGTTTTGCTGAACTATCATGCCCATCAAAATAATTTAACTCTAGCTGGCACTGATTTTCATATCTGCTGTTCTCAGGGGTTTAGAGAGATCACATATTGTCTGGAGAATGGAAGCCCTCCATTCCAATAAATTCACCAGAAGGGTACAGTCTACAAGCATGCATTTGGCTATTCTGCAGTGTTTGAAAACCCATTGTCATTTTTCAAGGGTGAATTGAATTAGTGTGTAATTTTAGCAGCTTCTCTCCTCAAGGGATGATCAGACACTGAACCATGGTATTGATTCATGGATCAGTTTGTTCAGTTACAATTGATAGAACTGGGATAATAATTTGTACATTTCAGTGTCCACATGATAATTACTTCTTTTCTCAGTGGTTTACACTGTTTTCTATTACTCCAGCTTACTAGCAGCTCAGGTGAAGCATAGGTTATAAGGCCTCAATTGCTAAGGCTGGATCTGGACAAACAGTGCAATAAATTTTGCTGATATTGATTTGGAAAGCTTGGGTGCACAATTTTGGTTTCTACTTCCTTGACTCAAGGTTGCCAAAATTACTGAAGCCCTACCAGTGTAAGACAGCAGCACAATTTTCTCCTGTTGTTTTTTACCTGGTAGATATACGCACTAGCAGGAACTCAAAGTCCCTTTTCTTGTAAAGACGTCATGGGCAAAATGTTAGGCTATAGTATTACCTGGCATTATAAAGCCCTCCGAAGCAGGCAGAGTCCAGTGAGTTCTCAGCAAGATGGGAACAGTGGCTCATTCACGTCACAGCTACATGTTATTTTTGGCATGCAGTTCACTTTTCCTTATTAGAAAAATTAAAACTATTCAAATAGAAAGTTCTTCTAGCTTGGTGTATATATCAATTTGGCTGCTTTCAGCCATATTGATTTCCTTTCACCTGCAAAAACTTGTTTTTTTAAAAAATCTGCAGAATTTTGTTTGAGGCTGGTTCTTTTCAAGCTCCCTTTGTCTCTGTGCTTCCTCTCTGACCACAGACAAGGGTTATCCCTTGGGAATGACGATGGATCTGGTTATGTGCCCAGAGGAGAAAGAGTCAAAGTAGACAAACAAAGGGTAGTGAATGCTCAAAGTAAATTTGGCTTTCTGTGAGCAAAGCACACACCCATGTGCAGAGGTGGCCCCTCAGACAGAGAGTGCAGGGATGCCACATATAGGTGGTGTGTCCATGTCACTCTCAGTGTTCCTCTTTTACATAACTTCTCTTCAGCTTCTGAAAACAAGCTCTGGAGCTGGCTGGGACAAGGATTTTCAAAGAACTAAGACAATGTTGATTTTGTGCCTTCCACAGAGATTAGGCGGAAAATTTTAATTAATAATGTCTGGAAACCTTGTTCTTTTATTGTTTGAATTGAAATATTGTGTCTGAACACTACAACAAAGCCTGGTTCAGGGCAAGTCAGTTCTAATGGCATCACTCTAAGGTGGTTTTTTCTTTATCCATACCAATCCATCTTTGCACAAAGGTAGCAACTTAATATATTAGTACTTGCTGTTGTACATCAACATAATATATAAGGTGTAAGAAAAGATGAGCTGGTCTATTTTTATAGACTTTACTGAGGGGATGAGATTATACAGTTGTACAGTATGACTTTTCCTTATTAGGAGAATAAAATTTCTAATGTTGGAAAGCATCTCTTGGTCATCTCCTGAAGTATTTCAGATTTTCTCCAGTGTCTTCTTGTTATTTAAAAGGAATGTAGGTCATGGGTTACTTTCTGGACTAGATCTCTGTCATGATGGCAGGCATATATTATACAGTAAAATCGTGCAGGGCCAAGGATAGTTTCCATTATATTCTGAATGAATAGAGTGATAAATGAAAGATGGAAAGCTCTTCATTTCAGCATGTGTTATGGACTCAGCTGGAGATTAGCTTCTTTCCAGACTAACACAGAAAATGGAATTGAATTTTGTCAATATTATCCAGCTTTATATATATACATATAACCTAAACTGCTTTCTGAAAGTTTTGTTTGGTTTAACCAGAATTAAACAGGAGAAACTTACCTGCAGCTGAGCCTGAACTGGAACTCACCCAAAGTAGGTACTGCTTCTAACTCACCAACTTATAGAGGAGGTTAGCATGTCCTGACACTACTTGAGCACTGCAGGAGCCACATTTCTTGTGAGACTTGGATTGAACCAGGTCTTAATTGTGGTTAATCCAGAATACAAATATCGCTTTACTGCCATGCTCCACCTAAAGGTGATAACTTCATGAAAAGAGGGATTCATCCCCGCTCAGAAGTGGACATTTGATTCAAGCTCATTGTCTTCTCCATTTACAGTGATAGATGTAGGGATACCCAGAGGAAGATTCACAGAGAGTCCAGGTGGCTACTTTAAACTGATTTCATGATTACCAGGAGACTGTTGGACAAAAATTTCACAGTTGACATGCCTCCACATGTACAGACACCCTTTGCTATTACAACCAGCTGCTCCTTTGTTCCATAACTTTCCAGATGACATCTTCCCTCTCTCTGAGGTACCTCAAAGCAAAGAGCTTTGTGAAGTGACTGGCTTCCATGTCTTGTGAAAAGTTAACGTTTTTCAAAAGACAGCTGTTTTTCCCTCTGTTTGATTACAAACTGGCAGCACCCTTCTGAACAAAACCAATGGAAAATATGCACTGGAAAGTCCTCATGAGCTGGGAGAAAAAGTGACAGAAGGCAATTTTTTATGTTTATTTTATTTTAATTTCCACAATTGTAAGAAAACAGGATGGTAAGAATCTCTCTTGACTCTTTCCTTAGTTCTTGTTCCATCTGGAACTAGTCAGGAAGAGATTAAAAAGAAAGAATGGGTTGTTCAAACTTGCTTGTCCATGAAAGTATCTGTTGCAAGAATTATTTTTTCTCTCAAAGATCTAAAATGCTTCATTTTACCAGCCAGACTGGATAAATGCTGTAAAGTAGTTATACAAAAACAATTGAATTTTTTAAAAAATTAATCTACTTTAGTCGTGTTTGCATCTGGTCTGGTTTTGTTTTCCACAAATATTCATGCAAATAAGTTATTTGGAACAAAGTCTTTTTCAAAATAAATATTAAGGATGAACAGTCAAATGTATATGCAAAGAAAATTTTACATTGTCTTTCTTCAAGGCTTCAGAAGCAAAAACTCAGGAGTATTAGGTTTATTCCTGATGTCAAGAAGCTGTAAGAATACAGCGTAGCTGAAGTGACAGGTCCAAAGCAGGAAATCCAGGCATTATTTCAGGGGTGAAATCCTAGTTCTCCTGAATTCATTAGTGGAATGCCCATACATTTCACAATGACAAGATTTTGTTATACTTCTAAGCCCACTTTTTTTAGCCTAAGGGTTAGACAATGCTGATTAATAAATTTTAGAAAATACCTTTATGTTTTGGTGACCTTTAAATAGCACAGAGTAGGCAAATAATCTTTTTCCATTACTGCTCCAGGTTAATTTTAGACAACTTTTGGGCTGTGTCACTGCCAGAAAAGGTATTTTGCCAGCTCTGTCTATGCCCTCCCATTCCTTCCCTCACACCTGGCACTCTGGTTGATTTGTTTAGCTTGACTGATGAGCTGAGCCAGCAGAAATAAAAGGTTGTGAGCTGGCTTAGAGACAGATTGGCTTTGCTGTGATAAGCCCCCCTGATCTGGCTGGCAGCTTGGCTGTATAAAAAGAGGAGTTTGTGGAGGGAAGGTGTCAGGAACACCAGCTCTGGAGGGGCAGCATGACATGGGACTGCCTCTACATTGCTTTTCAAGACAGAAGTATGGATAGAGACACCTTTAGCTGCTCCTCTGATTCTCCTGGACATTTTTCCCCAAAAAGGTGAAAAAGTAGAGATGCCAGTTCAGTCTTTAGTAGTAGATGAGGGTTGTTCAGGAAGCAGGCAGGAAAGCAGCACACAAAAAAGTGCCAATTTGGAAAATGAGGGTTTTCAGCCTGGTATCAAAGACAGGGAGGCACAATCTCCTCCTTCCTGGTATTGGCAACAATGGTTAAAACAAATGGCCCCTCTCCACACCATGTGCTTTCCTCTTGGGCCTTTGACCCAAGGGGCCCACAAGTTCTAAACCCGGCTGGTACCGCAGAGGCTCCAGGGTGATACATCTGAGGGGCCGTGTTGCTCTGTTCTCCCTTCCCCATTTCCACAGTGCAGCCTGCCAGGCTGCTCCTGCTCCCCTGCTTTCCAGGATACACTGCCACTGAATTCACATGGATATTATTGGATTCACAGCTCTGTTACCTGTCTTGGCATTAGGAAGCAGACCTGAACTGCTTTTCCCAAATGTCAGTTTGGAAGCCAGGTCTCTACAGAAGCAGGGCAGCTGCCTCTTTCCACTACCAGTGGAAATCCCTCCAGCATCAGGATGTCAAACCTTTGGCCTTTATCTAATCTCGTCCATTCACCCCTTCCCACCATTCACTTGATATCTCCACAGCTGTAGATGTGTTTTGCTGTGGCCAAACTCAGTCATTTCAGGTTCCCACAGGAGTACTGTTTCTAAACCCTTATAATTTTCCACTGTGCCTCTGTTGAAATAGAGAACACTGAAAGTCTTTTATGGAGGAGGCTTATAAAATATGAACATCTGTTTGTTATGAAACTTAATGCTTTCAGCTTGTAAGAGCCATCTAGAAAAGTATTTAACTCAAAGTGCTCTTTGTGTGTATTGGAACAAATGGCTTATGTAGGTATATTGGAGGACACACTGACCTCAGGTAAGGTTTATTTCAAGATCGTGTAATTAGGAATTCAGAAAAGATTCAAAACAAAGAATGTGAATTCTCCCGAGACTACACTTAATTACACAGATTCTCCTGAGGTACACTTAAAATGGCAGATTTTCTTGGCTCAAGACCGCTATCAGACATGTTTTGTTACCTGAAAATACCTGCATTTATTCAGTTTTGGCTTTCCTAGATGGTTGCACTATGAAGTAAAAATCACTGGCATTCACCAGCTACAGGTGATGGTTTACAAAATTATGTGTTAATATTCTGTGACTACAAAATGCTGCCTCAGGTGAGTTGATTCCAATGGGAAGTTTAAAAATGTGCTTATCTCTGAAGTGATACTATTGAATTACATTTGGTGTAGTAGGTGGTTTTATACCTTGCTTTTATATCAAACTAGTTTAATAAGCAGCATGAGAACAGCAAAAGAGTAAATAGTGAGCTTTGTTCAAAGCATTCATCAGCTCATCTATGTATCTGAGAGAGATGAGAAACTTACTCTTTTATAAAAATTAATCTTTCATATTAATAGACCATTTGATATATTGCCACATGTGAATGTCAGATGTTGCCAATACTGGTGACAGTGGGATCTTAGAAATTAGATATGGAAGAAGGTCATTAGCTTTACAGTCTACCCTTCTTGTTGATACACCGCTAAATGACTTTCTCTGGTGTGTTCTACAACTGCATTTTAAATGAGTCCAGCGTTATATTCTGTTAGTCAGAAATCAGGGCTGAGGAACTCAGAGCCAGAGGAAGTGTGCAGGTTAAGTGTCAAGTCAAAAGAATTTGTTCCTAGTGGAATTTTTTTTTCCCAAAGACTGTGTACTGTTTTGCATTATTTCAAATGGAGCCAAGAAGACTCAAATTGACAAAGCCGTGCCTCAAAAAATAAAGTGCAAAACAAAACATGCTGGTGATGTTTTAAAGAAACACTGAAATATAGTTGGACCATATTGCATCTCTAAGTTCTCCAAGGATTATAATTTTTTATAATGACTTTTGTAGTTTTCCCCCTTTTTACTTTATAATCAACAGAGAAAAAGAGGGGAGAGCACAGGAGGCACAAAATAACAAAATAACACACACAGAGTTATAAAAGGGAAGGTTCATTCTACTCTGTTTAGTCAGATTATCTCAAGTGTAACTTGAATGCACTAGGAGATCCAAATGGAAACAGAACATAGGGTAAATTTAAAAGTTTTGAAGAGATGGCATAAAATATTTCAGCTTAAACTTTGACAAACATTTGTATGCATACCGCCAGTTTAAACGCCAAAATAAAACACTCATTCAAAGTTAAACACAGGCCACAACCCATTGTCTTTCATACCATCAAGTGAAATCTCAGCCTAGCAAATACTACACTTCTGTAAAATTTACCATTTGTCTTACCAAGACAAAGCTCTGGTGCCATGGCCAATTTCAGTTCACAGTTGCTGGATTCATGGGCAGGCTCATATGTGATATAAGAGTGCATATGCATGCAGGACATGCAACATCTGCTGCTGTTGTAATAATGCACTGTTATGATTATCCTTGGGCCTCTTTGGGCTGGCTATTATTAAGTTTCTGGTGTGTTATCTTTAATCTATAATTTGTAGCTTGATAGCCTTAAATCCCTGAATACACTGAGGAGATTACTAGGGATAGTTCATCCTAGAGGTACTATAGCTAGGAGACTTCTGGAAATGCCTGATACCCTCCCTCTCCTCCCAAGCCAAAAGAGGCCAGGATGGGAGGATGTATGCTCAGGACTCAACCTCACAGGCAGCAGAGCTGATTCCAGCTGTGCTCTGCAGACCAGGGCCTCAGGACATTCATTTGCCCCAAGAATGTCCAGAAAGGCACAAAGGAAACAAAAGGACTGCTCCCTTAGTTTTGTAGCAGGCAGACCTCTTTATCAGTCCCCAAAGCCTCTCAGAAATGCACCCCCAGTTAGCAGCCCTGTGCTAATGAGCTCCATAGCTTGGCACAAACTCAGCTGTACTCCAGCATGTAACCACATTAAATGTGATTACTTTGCTCATACTAACTCTCCTTCTAAATAAGCCAGGCTTCATAAAATGAGAAACCACAAAAATACCTGAAGCAATTAATTTTTATTGACATGATGCTACCAAGTGCCAGATTAAATTAAAACTCACTCCAAGTGATCAAAAGATGTTCAGCCAGCCTACTGCTTGCAAAGCTCCACTCACTCATGATGATCATGTTTTGAAAACAGGAGTAGACAAAATCCAGGAGATTTCTAACAGTCTTTTGGCTGTATTTTAGGCTAAGGGGAAAGGGCCTTCATCACAGTTTCAAACCACAGCATAAACAAGAGTCCTTTTTACCAAGAAAAATTACGGATACTTTTAGAAGATCAGGTGGAGGGAGTAAATATAGAACAAACTACCTTCCTACAATAGCTTATATTAAGTCACAAAAGATTTCATGGTGAACATATAGCAAAGACAGTTTCTGAACCAAAGAAGCAACGAGTTACTGATTTCTTTGCTTTTTGAATAACCAGTCTTGGTTGTTTACAAAACATATCCATCCCATGGACATCACTTAAAATACTACTGGAGTTGCATTCTCTAACAGTGCAAATGATTGTATTTTTTAACTGTTTCGAAATTGCATTAGATTGTTTTGCTCTATACAATTTGGACGGAAAATAGGCTGTAGTCACTGAAACATTGCTTTGCTTATCGTTTTCTTCATTTTTTACTGGCAGTACTCAGGGAATTAGGTTGGGTTTCCACTCCTGGACTGATAAATTAATCTTGGAGAAACAGGGTGTCTGAACTGTGTGCAACTCAGATGAACACAAGAGGCAACCAGAGCCAGTTAAGTTCAGAGGCTGCAGGATTATTTTCAATATACTCTCTTTTGTTGCAGCTGAGTTCACACACATTCTAAGGGAGAGCTTGGGCCCAGCTTTAAAAGTGTTTCTATTCAGTGGAAACTCTGCTCCCTTTTCCAACTTCACATAGTTCAGCAGTACTCTGCAAGGTGGCTCAGCAGATGCCTGCCCATACCAAGAAACTTAACTGGAAGCCACCTACAACAGGTCAGTCTTGCTTCTAATTTCAGAGTGTAAACTGGGAGTAATCCAAGCAAAGTGAACCCTTGATATACCTACAGTGATAAACACGTCATTTTCAGAGGGTGATCCCTGTGGGCTCCATACTGATCCATAACCAATAGCTGTCTAGGCAAAATCCAAAGAAACAGTTAAAATTCTGCATGTTGAAATGTGCTGTGGGCAAGGCTCTCCAAGATCAGTGTATGTCACACTCAGCATTGATATCTTGCTTTTCCTACATCTGAAGAGCTCTCTCACAGCTGACAGTATCAAAAAGCAGATATCAAAGCTCAGGTGTGCCCTGCAGATCCAAGAATAGTACTTTGCCTCCCTGCAGCAATTTACACAAGGTGCAATGTATACCACATGGTATGGAAATAAACTTGTCATTTTCATAAGATTCCTTCTGATTTTTCAAACCTCAAGAATGAACGCCAAGCAATATGTTTGTGTGACTGGAACACCCTTGTGTGTACAGTCTCCTGCTTTCACACTTTTTTGGGCTCATTGGGTATTCCTCTTTCCAGTGAATTAGGTATTGGGCTATTAAGCATTACAGAAGTGGAGTGGTATAGAAATTTTTCATCTCTTTGGGTCTGAGTGTGCTTTCATTTCCCTGATTTTTAATTTTTTTCCTCAGGCCCACTTGTTCCTCAGTGTTTTGCACACTGCTGTTCTGAAAACAAACACAAACTAGATAAGACTCTGTCTATCAAAAATTAAGTCTAATGTAACTGGAAGGAAGAAGAAGGAGGGAAAAAAAAGCATAAATATGCTTGCAGCCATACTTTAGGGTACACTTCAAAGTAACTCCATGTGGGGCTCCAGGAGGTACTTTGCTACATACATAGAGGCAGGAGCTCTGTGCAGAGCTGCATACATGAACATTAAAAATAAAAAAAAAAAAAACAACTGAGGCAACTTCAGTAATTTGTCTATAACTTTGATGTAGATCTCTTATTGCTAACGATATGTGTGCCATGCCTTTGGGGAATTGTGTTTTGCACTACTAGGCCAATATTCATTGGTATGTCTTCTGGCACCCTTGGTAGAGACACTTCTATGAAAGGGAAGCAAAGCAGAAAAGGAAATACTATGAATTTTTTTCATTTGAGGTCTTAGACATGCTAATATCTCCAAATACATCTTCTGAACACCTGTACTCACCTGCTCCATAAATAAGGCCTCTCACACTGTAGAAATCCCTTCATAATCAAATTTGAAGGAGAAATGGTGCTCATTTCCCACCCAAGTTTTTCCATAATAAGCCTCAGGAGAGAAAAAAAAAATTCCTTCTCAGAAAACTCTCTCCAGGCACTCATAACCTTGTAAACATATTGAACTCAATAGAAATAAAATTAGCCTGCTCCCAACACCTGATAATCAAAGGGCAGTCCCTGTACAGATATTGCTTCTGTTGTATCCTCACTGGACAGTAAAACACATACCTAAAGGACTAGTGAGAGAGAAGACAAAATTTAAAGAAGGGGTAAAAGTGAGAAAAAGCATGCAAGAAATGCAGATGCCAGAATGGAGACAGCTATTTCAATAATCACAGCATGAACAGGCCTATGCCCAGGGCAATGACAGGTGTTGGGAAGGGCTAATTTTAGGACTTGAACATATTTTGGAGTGGTTTTGCCAGAACAGTGAGCACAAGCTCAGTTACCATCAGCACGATGCCTTTCCCTGGTAGTTTGACTATGCAGAAACAGTTGCTGAGGTTTTAGCTTTAGCTGAAATCCTGCACTGGCCTCTAATTAACTTCACATTTATTAGGCTTGGGAGAGATCTTCCCTGCAATACAATTTGGTGAAGATGAATGGTAGCACAATATAAAATCCTTTTCTAGTGATGTTTTTGCAATGTCAGGATAACACATTAAGTCCCACACCCATTCCTGTCCTCTCTCTTCCTGTGTCCCACTTCAGTGGCAGAGTATATGAAAGTCTCATCCTAGGATCTGAGATCCATGGGTTATCATCTCCATGAGAAGCAAAGCACACAGGTATCTCTTGGGGGAGAACTCCTTTGCAGATAGATACATTTGTGTCACACCAATGGAGGCAGAAATTGCCTCAATTTTTGTATGCACTTAACTACACCAAACTGACACAGCACAGAGACCTGGTAATGCAAAAATCTGGACACCTTTTGTGTGTGGGAACAAAAATAGACAAAAAAACAATTAAGCAAATGCATTACATTAAACTCTGGGTCTTGATGCTGTGTGAGAGAATACTGGTGAATATATTTGTAAAAACACAAATTAGGCAAACTGGGATTTCTTGATTTTTGTAGTTGAACAGGTGCTTAAAAGACTGAGCAATAAACATCTCAAAATTGCTTCAAATGTATCTTGACTAACAAAAGCTAGGGAAAGACTAATGTATTTATTTGTTGAGCAGAGATATACCTTCTAAAATTGCTAAATCTCCTCTGTCTTGAAGTGACAGTAATCAAACTTCAAAGAAAAGATCAGGAAAGCAAGGGAAAAGTAAAGGAATTTCTTGGAGACATACAGATTTTTTGATTCTTATAGAGTTTTAATTCCTTTTCTTCTTAAGCTGTTATTAAGGTAAAGCCTTCTTTTTCTGTTGCCTCTCTGGACTTGTTCTTTCCATTAAGTTGACAATGCATTTGATAAACAAGAGTAATCTTTTTTTTATGAGTTTTAGCATTTAATACCTTTTCCTTCCAATGAACACTCATACAATAAACTGGTGGGGTTGGCAGTGAACTTCAAAGAAAGCAGCATGCATCCCTGCCCTAGATGGCTTAATTTTTAATCTCTGTCCTCTCACCTCCTTCCAAAATTTTGACAAGAAAGCACAAATCTACCTGATGTACAGTATGATGTAAACAGTGTAAATAACTAAGTGTGAATAATGCAACTTAAGTCCCACTTTTCCTTCTGCAAAGATTTTTCAATGCTGGCAACTGATTCACTTACTAGAAACCCACTAAACTGGCTCTGACTGGTGGGATTTGTACAACACAGTATCACTTTTTCATTTGTCCTCCTGACTGGTTCCATGAAGACCTGCCAAAACCATAGAATCATAGGATGGTTAGTGTCAGAGGGGACCTTAAAGATGATCTAGCTCATCTAGTGCCAACCCCTCACCCATGGAACCTTCCACCTGAGCAGGTTACTCACAGCCCCATCCAGCCTAGTCTTGAGCATTTCCAGGGATGGGGAGTCTATAATTTCTCTGGGCAACTTTTTCCTGTGCCTTACCACCCTCACTGCAAAGAATTTCTTCCTGTTATCTAATCTAAACCTTCCCTCCTTCAGCTTAAGTTCATTCCCCCTTGTCCTATCTCCACACGCCCTTGTGAAAAGTCCTTCTCTAGCTCTCTTGCAGGCCCTGTTTAGGTACCTTTCAAGCCTGTCAAGGCCCCTCTGGATGGCCTCCCTTCCCTCCAACATGTTGCCCACACCACACAGCTTGACAAATTTGCTCCGGGTGCACTCAATCCCACTCTCCATGTTACTCACAAAGATGTTAAAACTTGTCAATCCCAATACAGACACTTGAGGAGCACCACCTGTCGCTCGTGTCCACTTGGACACTAAACCATTGATTGTAACTCCTTCAGTTCCACCATCCAGACAATTCCTTATCCTGGTCCATCTGCCAAATCCATGTCTCTCCAGTTTAAAGGCAAAATGCTGTTGTCTAGAAAGAAAAAGAAGGAAGAGAATGGAATAGCAGACCCATACTTCATCAGGAATTATTCCAGATCTCTGCAAGTGTAGTGAAAAGGTGGGGGATGTTGAAGTATCAAGCAGACATACACAACCATAGGTAGAACAAAGAAAACCAGGAGGGAAAACCAGAGCGGTGATCAGTGGTGATCAACTGGTGTCAGCAAGAGCTAGCAGTTTTCCTCTGCTGAGATTTACATGTTTTGCTGTGAAGGTAGTACACACAGATATGATTTAAAAGAGCTGTGTGAGATCTCCAGCACTCAAGACATATCATCCACCATGTCATATGAAGCAGCATGACTCAGATGAATGGTACAATTTACTTTCCAAGTTGCATTAAACGATATTGGTAACAATTTTGAGAACTATACCCTCACAACAAAATTTCCTTTCCCAGCAGCAGATTTTCACCTGTAATTTACTAATACTTTCCCATTCTTCTCCTCAAGTTTAATTTCCCAAACTTTCTGCTTTCTCTTCTATATGCACTTTCCAGCAGGATTTATCTGGGGGAAAAATGTCTGCACCATTTCCCTCAGGGAACAAATAATACAATATATTTCTGCATATCATAGGAAGCCAAATTTCATTTTTATTTCCTTATATATCTAGGAAACCCATTAATGAGACAAAGATCTCATTCTCCAATCAAATAAACCAGGTGAAGAGAGCACAGACCAGTAACTACAATGCTGCATCCTGGCTCTGCTGCTCATGCAGACAATAAGGCCATTTCCAATAAAACAAACATAAACAGTTAACACAGAGTTGTGAACTCTAATAGGCTTCAGCTTATTGCCTTTGCAGGAGCACACTGTACCAGTGAAGTACAGAAATTAGGCATTCAGGCAAATGATCCGGGGGTTGGTGACAGAGTGCGATCTTTCAGACCTTTGGAGCTATTTAGCTGCTCTCAAAACACACACACAACAACTCTGATAATTACACTCACTGCAAAACCTAGGCATGGTGCACTGGAAGCCTTTTAGGGGCTCTTCATAATTTCCTGCCTTTGCCAGAACAAGGCCAATTTACTCCTATTTCAGCGGGCTTGGGCAGAGTGAGAAAAGAGAGATTGGGTCGTCAGCATTATTGAAAAGATTCATGATTAGTCACACTCACTTGAAGGCAAGTTACTTGCCAGACACTACACCACTCATTAAAAGGCCTTCAAGCTGGCAGCCCTCCAGCAGCTGCAAAACAGCTCCAGAGCTGGCAGACCCAAGAGGACCCCTGAAGCCCCATGCTGTCCCGCACACAGGAGTGCAAAAGCTCAAGTCAAGCATGCCTGGGTTCGAGTGGCACCCTGGGAGTTCAGTAAGACTCATATTCTACAGTGAGGAAAAATAAAGAAAATATTTCATAGCCCAGCTGTTGTTAATGCCAAGGTAATACCCTTTAAGGCTAGTCTGAAATTATTGCCTTTGCATGACCCCCATTTCTTGGTAAGGCTCATGCTTGGGTGGCCAGAAGATTCTTTCCGTGATGTGGGAATTTGGAGAGTTTCCTAACCTGACTCAGCTCCGATCTGATTCCTGCAGGAGGCGCTGGGACTTGTTGGAAATGTCCTGCTAGCTCAGGCCCACAAGAGCTGGTTTCCCATTTGCAGTGTCATTTCCATGCCCTTGACTTTGCCACTGCTTTTATGTGAGGACAGAGCATAAACAATTCATACCTCTCCCCTACATGCTTGCTTTGGATTTCCCCCTTCTTGTTCAGTGCCAGTTAAAGCCAAACTGCCCCAATTTTTTCAGCACCTGGTAAATGCTGACTTCTTACCCCCATTCCAGAAGCATCAGAAGAACCAGAGGTTCATGTGTACCTTACTACATGTCCAGGCTTTTTTAAAACAGGATGTAAGATGCAGCATTAGCAACTCATATTAACTCACTTAACCCAGGAATTTCATGGGACACACAGGAGTGAGGTTTGGCAAGATGGGCCAAACCAGGCCAGCAGCTCCTTGATTATCAATGGGAAAGCTCTCCTCTCTCTCCCTCTCATCTTACCCAATTCAGCTCTCCTATCCCACTCCCAGCTCCAATTCTCATGTCCCTCAAATATTCAAACAGCTAACCAAGCCCTGCTAGCTCCCAGAGCAGTCCACACAGCAAGAGCAGGTGGCTCCAGAGAGATGGTCAAGCCACATCCACCACAGTGAAGTTAAGTAGTCACGCCATTGAAACCTTGGAAGAGTCCTTGAAGCCTGGTGGACCAGCATGGATGTAGGCCAACATGAATTTTATTCTCAGCTGAGCCAGGAAAGACTAACGTAGGGCTTAATCCCAAATGGAGAGCAGCATGTGTGAGTGGGAACAACTACTTCTCCTAATAATCTGAAGTAAAATAGTATTTCCAAGAAGAAAAGTTCTTTTTAGTTAATCACTCTTGCTTTTCCCTACCCTTCTTGTAAACAAGTTTTTAATAGAAAACTAGTGCGAAGTATGGTCCTGTTATACTAGGAGTATATATATATATATATATATATGGTGTATATATATATGTGTGTGTATATATGTATATATTCTATATACACATATACATATAGGTATACATATATATACACAACATATTATATATATATACACACACAACAATACATACATATATTGTATATACAGGGAGTCTATACTGTAGTATATGAATAGCAATCCCCATAAAGAAGAAATAATCCTCCTCTTTTCTTTTTTTTTATGGGTAAAAAACCCCATCAGCACCATGTTTGCAACATGAGTGGTTGGTTGGACTTAAACTTTTTTCTGTCCACAGCAGTGACACTGTGTTTGTAATATCTCTGCTGCACAAACACCTCTGAGGAATCCTCAAAGCATGGTGGGGATGGCAGGGCTGATCTTGTCCCCTCTGTGATTCCACGGAGTTCAGAGCCAAGCCATTCCCCAGTAAAAGGCAAGGGAGAGCTATTACCGACACAGATGACAACTGGAGGACAACTCTCCCTCTTTTCCTGGCTGTGTGGTAGCTCTGAAGAACTTTGTGTCAGTTTTCATATGATGGACGCTGAGAATTATGTGTTTTAGCTTGGGGTTTTATATACTTAGTGCTTGACACATTCTCTGTGCCTGTGCAAATTTGGGAGCCATGCTGGCCAATCTCATCTATTCCAGCTCTCTGCCCCCATCCTCTCTAGAAACAACCCGAGAGTGCTTCTAGCAAAAGATTGACTTTGCTTTCTCCAGTGGTCCTCATTTCCACTCACTGGCATATAGATCTGTGTTGTTCCCTCCATCCTTGCCTTCCAGAAATACTGGTCACAGGACTGCGGTCTAAAGTGACTCAGTGAAATCATTTGAACTCAAAGCAAAACTGTACTATTCCCCACTATATCTACCTATCTCTTTGTATTCAAGAAAGGACTGGAAGTGGCACAGTGACATGGTCTCCTTGACAAAGGTAGTGATCAGTCTAAGGTTGGACTCCATCTCAGGGATCATTTCCAACTTAAATTATTCTGTGACTCTGTTTCTTTATGTGTACATCATCCCTTTTTGGGTTGTTCAATTTTTTCAGACTTATCCTTCCACCATCACAGCTTACTTAATGCCTGTGGATGCCCTGGCAATACCTGAGGAGGGGGTGAGCAGTGGGCTGCTGAAACACCAGAGCACAGGAAAGCCTAAACTGGATTAATCCACTGAGGTCAATACATCCTGTGTACCAACATTATCCCAGCCCAACTGCAGGACTCTCCTGGCAGTGTGTGCTACCCTGTTCTTTGCCCCATAATTGCACAGTATGACTTTCCATGACAAACCTGACTAAGAGCTTCCTACACCTGCCCACTCCCAGCTGCTCGCTGCTATGTCCTTCCCAGCTGTCTCCCCAGCGTGCAGATTCAACTGAGCATGTGGCTACTATCTAAAAATGGATGGGTGTTGTTTCTTTTTCTTTTTTTTCTTTTCAGAAGGAGAGGAAGTGATTTGGGTCATTATAAACAAACATGCTAAGCTGAGAAGTGGTAAAATTGGAACTGAGAGGAAGGGTTTGGGGAGACAGGACGGAAACATATGATTAGGATACAACATGGAAAGACACCTGGAGAGGCTTGACCTTCTATATCTGTGCAGAAACACAAAAGAAATTGGGAAAATCCTGGTGTAAAATAGAACGCTTTTCTTTCCATTACTGGAATGTCTTTGGACACTTTTATTCTCTTTACTGACTGAAATTAAAGTTGTGAAGGTTTTGAGTTGAGCACGTATTCCTTATAAAATATTACTCTATTTTAACAAGTGAAAATTAGCTTCATCTCTGTTGTTTCTGATCCACTCAAAAGCCTCACAGGTGAAATGTGTAAGGTACAGCAGCCTGGACCCCCTCAGCTGAGAATGGTCTGATTCACATCCTGTGCTGACCCACAGCACTAACCCTGGCTTCCAGCAGCCCGAGAAGCAGCTTTTAAAAATAAAATAACCTACATTCTGAGGAAAAGCAGGAGTCAATATAGATGTTTTCTCCAGGCAGAACCTGCAGTTGAAAGACTGTATCCTTTTCCTTCAAGCATACTGTGTTACAGAGATCTCTACATGTGGGACTCAGGAGGGTGATTTTGGGAGCTGGCGGTGGGTAGGGCCCATTCACTTCTGAGGATCCATATTCATGCACATGTCCATGGTGTGCATATTCAGCACACATTTTAGACAGCTGTTAAGCCTGGTGTGACTTAGACCTAACATTTTAAAATGCAGTTTCTCCCCTCACCACAGATGCATCCAAAGCTCTTACAGTGATACAATTCCTGACCACTTCCCTGAACAAGAGACCTTTATCACCTCTAAAAATCCCCTTTTCTGTTCCCTCCCCCTTGCTGTCAGTATGGATGCTGGCCATCTGCCTGCTCCCACACTGCCATGTTGGACTTGCCCTGCTCAGCAAGGACTCTTTCATTCTGTGTAGAAACTCTCACTGGCCAAAGCTGAACCTCTCAGTCACAGGTTCATGTCCAGCATTTTCTGGAAACTTCTGGAAACACTATGAAGCCTTTCATAGAGCTGCCACATCGCATGGAGTGGAGAGGGAGCATCCAGCTTGCATTGGGCGAGCGCTGGTACGTTTTCAGTAGGTGGAGGGCAGACAGCAAGAGCTAGAGCGTGGGATGTGTGAGCTGCAGCAGAAGGTTAGCGATGAATACCAAAGAATCCCAAAATTATGAGTTGTAACCCACAAGCGGTTCCAGGGGAGTTTCCATTCAGGACTGTGATTCAGCAAAGCTACTGTCACAAGCAATAGGATATCAGGCTAAAGTCGCCACTAAAACCGCCTGTGACAGTCAGCCTCTTCTCAGATGTGTGGTTGCCTTGCCCCCATGGTTTTTCACCAGCTACCATTTTGCTCTCACATAAAATGTTGACAAGGCAAGGAACCAGAAAACTCTAGGATCTGGCAGATTTGGTCTCAAAGTTAAAGCACAAAATCCATGGCAAAAGACATCGGCTGCTTCTGAGGCTACAGACTTGTTGAGAAAAGTCTCCTCGGGTGCATCCTGGCCTGGAAACCAGCAGCAGGGAAGGTGAGCTGGGAGTGCAGGAGCCAGCTGTGCGAGGCTCGCCATCAGATGGCAGCCTTCCCCACCGCCTTTGCGTGCCCCGGCAAGATGTGCCAACACCGCTTCAGCACAGAGCACTTCTGTCTTCCCGGCAGAGATGTGCTGCCAAGATTTTAACAAAGGGCTCCCTCAAAAAAAGAAAAAAAAAAAAAAAAAAAAAAAAAAAAAAAAAAAAAAAAAAAAAAATCCAGCCTTGCTTTGCAATACATGCAGCAATCTCTTGGCGAAAACCTTCTCCTTCGTTGAAATAAAACCCCAATCCAGTAATTACACATTTCCAGTGCATGTTCTCCCCGCACAAATCTACCCACTGCAGATTGGCCCCACAAATGAACTTGGCAGTCCTGGGCTGCTCCAAGCTTGGGTTCAGCAGGCACATCACCCTCTCCCTGGTACTGCTTTGCACGTGGCAAAGGATTCTAAGAGCTGCCAGCCACATCTCAGAGAGAAGAGCTCCGTCATGGGCTGAGGGGCAGCAGGAGCTGGGGCAGGCAGAGAACATTCAAATATTCCCATGTTTCCAGTGCCTTCTGTTAGCACATTCAACACGATGTCAGCACAAGGTGCTGGCATGAAGGAGTAGGAGTACAGAGCTATTGGCAATCCACTGCAGGGAAATGGTTTGTGCTTCATAGTCCATCAAGATTTACACTGTGGAACAACCTGTACCTTTAAGAATACCTTCCTTTAAGAATACCGGGAGACCAGACAGAACTCTACCCCATGCTGGTCTTACCTGTGTATTGTTATCACAAGAGGATCCAGACAGATTTGGAAACATCAGGATATCTTTTGACTCTCCTGGTAGTTGTGCTAGTAGGAGTTAACCCAGAGGATAAAGACACTGCAAACCTACAAGGAAATAAAAGAATTCATTCACACACCTGACTTACCCCTTCCTTAAACAGATAGAGTCACTCCATGTGCAGGATTGTGTCTGTTTAAGCCCATTTCAATGAATTTTGATTTGAAAGTGCACTAATGTGAACTGGAGAATCAGCATTGCCTTGGATGAGTCAGAGAAACCCTCATGTGTCAGATGCTGACTTCAGTCACACCGCTATGACTCTCAGCTCTCACACCTCTGCAGGTAGCAGTGTGATTTCAGTGGGAGAATTGTGTAACTGTGCTCAGAAACTGCCTCACTCACCCCAAGGTGTTGTACTGGTATTAATGACAGCAGTATCTGACCTCTTGCAGCTTCAATCTTCGCTGGGCTTACACGTGAACAGAGGTTGGCTGCTGAGCACATTGCTGACAACAGGAGGTGACAGGAGAAATGAGCAGGACTTACCTCCAAAATCAGCTTCACATATGCCACTGCACAGCTGTGTCAGCAGGGATGTAAATGTGGCACAACCTGCTCCCCTCTCCAGGCTCTCCAACCTTCACCTTCAGCACTAGATCCAGAGTAACTTCATAGCCTTCAACAAAACAATTCCCATCACACTCTTGCATTGAGAGAGGCTGAATCTGTCCCTTTGGTCTTTTAATGCCACACTTGATGACTTTCTAATTGTGCTAGAGAGTCCCTATGCCTTTTACAGCTTTCTTCAGGCTATGTGTACAGTGGGCAACTTTTAAAATCATTGGCAGCCACCAAGCTCGTATACAGAAAACATTGAAGTGTAGATGACTTTTCACCTTTACTTGCCAGAGGCCAAATTCTTTCAAGCAATGATAAACCGTATTTAACCAGGAAGTCTTCAAATTCTGCAGTGGGGCTAAAGGTCACAAGGTCTGAGATGACCTTGAAAAGTGACTTTTATCTTGGTGGACATCCTGGGGACTCGAGGCTTAGACAAATATGTTCTCATATCTAATTCTCCTAAAAGCAGATCTCTGGTGCCAAAAGTTATATACTCAGTGAAATATTCTGTGCAGACATGTAGAGCTTTATGTATTTCCTCATAATCATAAAAGGAATTACTCCTAATTAATAAATACAGGTCTTTAGGAGGAAGAGGATTATTTGGAACTTGAAGGATGTACAGACTTCCTGCAAAATGCATGAAAATTGGTATGGTGATTACACAGGATTAGAAGATCCAAAGCCAGAGGCAGAAGGAGGATCACTAGTCCTTAGGTCTGAGTATGGCAATTTTGTTATTTTTCAAGACAGCAGGGAAATAGCAAGAATATAATTGCACCGAGGACACTTCATCACAGAGCAAAAGCAGACAGCACACGAAGCTGCAGCCACAGCTGCCCATGCCCACAGAACTAACATGCAGGCCAAGAAAACAAGGCAGCAGAGGCAAGAGACAAGCCAGGGCACAGGGTGAGAAAAGGCCTGCTCTAGGGTCAGAGATCTGAACCCACCAAAAAGATGTGGAGAAGAGACGATCAGCAGTGGAAGTAAGAGGCTGCAAACCTCCAGCATCCCAAGGCTCAGCATGAGTAACAGGCTAAGCATGCAGGGCAGGGTGGAGCGCCACTGGGCAGTCACCCAGCCAGGGCAGCCCCACTGCAATTCCATTTATCTTAGCACATTTACTCCAGGGATTAATCTCTACAAGAACCACAAAGGCAGTAAGGAGTTTTTGAGACTCCTCAGTATTGGTGGGCAATCCATGCAGACTCTGACCATGTAGGTATTCTGGCATTCAAAAATGTCTACCTCTCACTGCCTTTTAAAAGTGGCTTCTCTTTGCTTGTAACTGGAGCATCTCACTCCATTTTCTGTGACATTGCAGCCTGAAACTCTGTGATACCTAACCCTGCATTTTCTCCTGTGTTCTTCAGCTTGTACTGAACCTGGACAGATGGGAGATTTTGCAGCGCACTCAGCAGCTGCTATGTTTCATATCCAGGGGTTGTGGGTGTTCATAAACCCCCTGTGATTCCTCACCAGCATGGGTTATAAATATACACAGCTAACAATCTGAGAAGTTCAATCAAGGACTCTTTCTGCAACAATTCTCCTTCTTTTCCTGCAAGCTTTCTCTCCTTCAGCAAAGGTCTCTTTGTCTCTGACTCTGGTTTTATCATGGTTATCTGTAGACATGTATGTGCATCACACATGTAAACACTGGCGCTTCTACTCCATCATAAATGCCATTTTCATTGCAGACAGAGTAGGCATTTAGAAGGTGCTTTACTTAATCTTTCTTCTGTATGTTGCAAACAAAAGGATGCCTTCCAGGAACCACAGGCTGGTCTCAGGAGCCTGTTCACTACTACAGAAAGTAGGGGAAAGGCTTGCCTTAAGACAGCTCTTCTGTTGCTGTAGATCAGACCCACATAATGAGTTTGATGCTGAGGGTGCCTGTGGAGTGAATGGGGGTGAAAGGACAATTGCCAGCAAGTTGCATGGGGAGACACCTTATCTCACTAATAGGATATGCCACATAGAAATCTGAGTCTTAAATCCTGTTTCTGGCAAGGACTTGAGTACTTTATTTTTGTCTGAAAGGGGGATGTTTCCTTCCACTTAGAAACCACAGCTCTATAATTTATTTTTTTTTTCTGAGTTGGCCATTCAAGCACTTTAAAATCTCTCCCAAAGAACATCCACCAAAGAAGGTGGGGTTCACATCCATATCATCCTCCCATCCATTAGCTCAACATTTAGAGCATAACTAAATACCTCTATTCCTCAGGCAGTGGAGGGAACCAAGCCCATTCCCCCCAGGCCCTGACAGGACTGACCTGGAGGATTGACAAGGAGGGGAGAGCCATAAGTCACAAACCTGCCATCAACAACTGGTTCTGCTGACCCCTTATCACTCCAGTAAATCCTGCTGCTCTCACTACCCAGCTGGGCTGGAAGTCACACAACAGAACAGGACTAGAGAGAGCAGACAAGGCAGACCCTGAGGTGATAATACTGTAGTCAAGAGAGATTCCTTTCTGAATATATGCAGGCAGAGCCATGCTAAAAATAGGTTGGTCCCATTTGATGAAAAAATGGCTGAAATCAGAGATGAAACCCCAACTGCCTGTTACAGCCTGCTTCAGTGCCCCATTCTTTCTTACTGCTCTTTTCCTTTTGACTACATCATTAGCCTTTGCTTCAGGAGGCAGCTCCTTTTGCTCTACTCAGTCTCAGATTCATACACAGATGATGCTGCCCCATGTCCTGCAGTTTTTCCTCATGCCTCTTCCCTTGTGTCCCTTCCCCAAGACCTCTTTCTCCTCTTCAAGGTGTCCTTGAAAGTTTGATGTGCTCCTGTCTGGAGAAGCAGATCCTGATGAATCTGTGGAAATTTACTTGAGCACAAAGGTCACTGGGGTGGCAAGTGCCACCAGGGTCCAGTGGCAGCTCCTCTGAGCATATGAGCATCGTATTTCTTCATACAGCATCTAAACCCTCTTGTGGCTCTAGCCACAAATCTTAAAGCCTTTCCCCCCAGACAGCAGAAACCTGCTTTGGAGGGATATTGACTGGTTCTGTCACCTCTACGTTCCCAGAGAAATTGAGTGTTTTGTTGGTACTCTGAAAAACAGGGACATCCAAAGCAAAAATTCCTCAGCAAAGTACTGTCAATGAACTGGTAAAACAAAACCTGATTATATTATTTTGTATAACCAGACACTACCACCCTGATGCAGACTGTTAGCCATATTCAAGGCATGCAAACAGCAGCGTTACTCACCTACAAAAAATGTGTCACAGTCAGGTTTCAAGGCTGGGATCTTTGGGTTTTTTTGCTATATATCAGCAGATTACATAGAAAAGACATAATTGAATGACAAAGCTCCCTCAAAACAGGTCAGTATAAGACACTGTACTAATAGGGCAATGAGCATGCCTTATAATTCTCTATCATTCATACGTCACCCAAATTTATACCTGTAAATTCCTTTTATAAATTCTCCTGGCATTTCTATGAATTTTATACCCTATCGACTCACCAGTGTGTTTACATGCCATTTCCATACTTACATTGGTTCTGAATGCCAAAGAATCCTTGAATCAGAATGTTCTCTGAGGGACGAACAATCAAAGACTGGCATGGCACTTGGTAAAAAATGGCAATAATTTACTTTCAGCTGAGGTTTCGTGGTCATACACACACACACAGACATATTTCAGTAATAGCTGTGTCAGATAAATCTGGGAGTAGCTAGGCTAAACAAGATTAATATGATGGTGTTGATTGGTCAGCATTCAGTGGCAAGGTCCAAAGCAAAAAAATGGTTTGCAATATTCATTATATTCAGTCCTAAATCTCACTTCTGGTTTTATTTGTGTGCATCATGTTTTTGTGATTTCTGAGGCATGAGAAGCAATTAGGAAGCTTGGTTGTGTGTGATGGCAAGTGGAACCCCCAAGCCTCAATGTTTTTTTCTAACCCATTCTTGGTGCCATTGGAGAGTCCCTGCGGCACCAGGATTGATGGAGGAGAGAGGAAACAGTGTGTTCACCTGAGCCCTGCTCCAAGAGGATGGGACGACATGGTCAGAGAGCATATGTGGAGGTTTGCAAACTCTCCTGGGTTTGCTGCTACAAACCTAGGCTGTGAAAGGTGATCCCACATGTATCTATGCTGCTTTTTAAAACCCAGCTGCCATGCAGCTGACACTGCAAAATCATGTTTTGAAGAATTGGTGCATATTAACACTTCTCAGCTTAGCACTAATAACAATAATAGCCAATAGTAATGAAATAATAAGACCATTCTTTTGGGTAGGAAAAGATGTGTATGGAGCAAGACACTGAAGAGCTTTACTGTCAGAATAAAAATGATAGCAAATTGTTTTGAAATCAGTTCTGAGGTGAAACACTTCTCATTGGGAAATGTTATTGATGCACTTGGTAAGGATGGATAGACATAAAGTTTGTCCATTTCTCCCATTCTAACGGTGCTCTCTTAAAGGACACCACAATGCTTCACTCAGTTATATACTTGTACTGCCTTGGCTACACTAACTCTACAAAATGTGTTTGCATTCTTCCATGTGTAAATGGTAATTGAAAGTCTTGGCGATGTGGGGTAGATTAAATAATTGTTAAAGTTGTTCAGTCTGTCATATTAAGACTTATTAAGACTTCTCCCTCCCCCCATAAAATCATTTCCATTTTATAGCTGGACTTGCAAATGCCCAATGTCTATCTTAAGCCAACTGAACTGTCCTCTAGAGAGTGCATCAGCTTGTGGTTCATAGCTTGTGGAGCTAGGAGAAGCAAGGCAGAGACTGTTCAATGCCATACCCTCAGTAGCCCCTCTGGCAAATCCACATGTTTATCCCACATTTAGCTTCTTTGCTGGATTACCCTCAAAGGAATCAGCACTTAATTCAGGCAATATTTGGGAAATGGGTGCTCATCACTAGGAATTGTCCAGATGAGAGCTTTTTGGTTGTACCCAGCCAAAGTGGTTTGCTTTGAGCTGGCCACAGTGTCTGGTTGGGCTCAATGATCTTAAAGGTCTTTTCCAACCTAAAAGATTCTAGGATTCTTTGACCTACAGAGAAATATTTTGTTTTTCCCCTGCAACACTGTGTTAGGCTTGAAATGAAATTAATTTCTCTGAATGAGTGTACTCCACTGATTTCTGCTGCTGGATTATGTGTGTCATAAATTCTGGTCTCTTACTAACCAAAGGTAGATTATCTTTTGGTGGCAGTAAGGCAAATATGGGCTGAAGATGGACAGTATCTCTTCCTGGCCAATTCCACACTGTCTCTGTGCAGCTTCCTGTGGAGCCTTGGGGATCTCTATCAACTTTTAATGAGTGCTAAATGTTCTTATACAAGTGAAAGTCAAACAAATGACTCATGGAATTAAGAAAAATTCAGATTATTTTCTCCATGTTTGTTATGTTTCTAATCAAAATACAAATTAATGCGTTAACATTGTGTGAAGAATATCAAGTTCATGCTCAAATTATTCCCCATTCCTAAATGGGGATTCCTAAATGTTTCCTAAATTCAGTACAAAGATATTTCAATATTATTAACTAAAAGAAATTGCTTGATTATTTCCAAATCCAAATATTTAATTCTGCATGCCAATGCATTTCACTGAAGGACCATTCAATTTAAGTTACACTCAATGCCTCAGTATGGTCTTGGTACTCCACTGCCTTTTGTTGTTTATTTTCCCCATTGGATTGAACTTCCTAGACAAACTGTACTTCCCATTATATGTCTGCAAGAGTTCCCTTACTACCAGCTACAACTCTCAGAATGCGCAGACAGTTTTCTAAATATTTCTAAAAAAAATACCAAAACAAAACAGAGGTTGATTTTCCTGAAGAACACATACAGAAAAAGAAAAGAGTTATGGAAAATTTAGATTTTGTAGGAACTACAACTTCAGTGGAAGTTTTCCACATGAGAAAGAGCTATTTGTCATACTGACAGTACACTGGAAAGCTCAGGAAATGGACCTGGACTGTCACATGCCCTGGCTATTCCACCCACCATGGGTCCCTCCTTATTCCTTTCTGTGGCAGCATTTGCCAGCCTTAGAGGGAAATTTTCCCTTTTCCTAGGAGGAAAGCAGGTGCCTAAATTACAGGGGAAAAGGAGGAAGAGTGGAATGATCTTCCTGGAGGCTTCTATTTTCATAGCTCTGCTTCTGTGCTTTCTGCTTCTGCTTCTTCTTCTTCGAGACAGATATGCAAGTGAGCCAGGAGTAACTGAAGAAAATAAAGAAAAGACTGCTCTGAGCTCTTCCTTTAATCTATTCGCTCAGGCAAAGGTTAAATTACCATCTGAATGCCGCTCTAGAAGAGCTAATAATGTTGCCTTTATGTTCCAAGGATCCTCTCTCTTAAAAATACATTCTTTTCAACTCCAATTAAGGAAAGCTGCGGCTCCAATCATCTCTAGGATGAAGATCCCCGTTTTTGCCATGCACTAGCTGGTTGTCCTGTTGTTCCCTCATCGATTTCCTGCAGTGCTTTAGGTAGTGATTCAGGAACAGCTGACTGTGAGGATATGTTCCTGTAGGTAGAGAGAAGGGAACTATACTTTGAGGTCTTTATGAAATTATGCCAAGTGCCTTGTGACTTTCAGCTTCTGGACCCCAGGGAGAAATCTGAACCCCTGGCTGAGAGTTGAACAAAAACCATGGTGCTGTATTACTACCCAAGAAAGCATTTTTGGACCACGTTTAAAGGTACACTCTCCCTCCTGATTAGGAGATTGTGTTTTCATTGCCATTTAGAATGGATTTAGCTATCTATGAGGTTATCCTGCAGACTTTCCAGGCTTTCCCATTGTAAGTTATATGTACACTGAGGAGGAAATCAAAACAAATGTGTATTTGTCTTCAGCACTGACAATGGTGTCAAGTGAAAGACAAACACAGCCAGAGCAGCAAAAAGAATAACAAAAGTACTTACAAAGAACTGAGCCAGTATATATAACTTTTTTAAAGGTCTGCTAATTATTCAGCACAAAGATTCCCCAGCTCTGCAGATTGCAGTGGGAAAGAATTTGCAGAGTGGTGTGTCCAAGTGAGGACAAGGACAAGCCCATCCTGTCATTGATGTTTGCCTCTGACTTTCCCCATCCTCACAAGTCACCACTGACACTCTCCTGGCTCAGTGAGCCCACTGGGCCTCCCTTATGTCCTTCTGCAGTGGGTCCTACACTGCTTCGGACAAGCAGCAGAGAATGTGTCCCACTCACCAGGGACACAGCAGGGGAAGGAGTCCACCCCTACTTCTCCTGAAGATGACTTCTCAGTCAGCTTCTGAGACTTATCTCTCTCTTCATAAGAATCAGATAGGCTGAGCACATCTGGGAGGATTTGAGGCACCTCTAAGTCTGGCCCCTGGTTTCTTAAGTCCAGTAATGCACCCTGAAAGAGAACTTGCATAGACAGACTATTTTCTCCCAAAGAAGCAAGGCAGAAATTCATTTAGGCCCTCTCATATTTTCCTTCCATGAAGGTCTTTTTCACTGCTAGCTGAGGGTGTTTACATATTCTGTATTTTCATTTATGAACTCCCTATGAAGATAAAGGCAAGAAAGAATGAGACTCTATGAACAAGTTTGCTGTAGAAAATAACAGATCCTCACCCATATTCCAGGTCCTGATGGCATGACCTCCTTCCCAGCTCTCAGGCCCTCCCAGAGGGGCCACAGGGAGCTGTGTTCTGAGTTTAGTACGTTAATTAATGGCTGGAGTTGATGTGACCTGTGGAAATGGAGGAGGGCCTGAATCTACTTACAGTCTCTGTTCAGCTTTGTGTACACCCTCTGTAATTTGGGAAGCTCCTCCTGTGAACATTACCTCACTCATCCCAAAGCCCTGAATAGCTCCACACCTATGCACTGCACAAACAGAGCAAGAGAAGCAGACTAGAGGGCTCCCAATTACACAATATCCCTGAAGAGCCCTTCCATGAATCCCACAAAGATCTTGTGGCAGCAGGTTTTGCAAGACGGTTCTGAGAAAGGTCAGAGACCTCTTTCTTGCAACTGGGTCTGTGAAACTGTGCCTCCTCATAAATGCTGACATTATTACATTGCAGTACCATTGCAAACACTACGGCCTTGCACACACTAGGAGGAACTTCAGTGTTTCCTGTCATGGCTCAGCTCCACCTTTGGTGGCATTCCTGGGAACCATTGAATGAGCAGCAGGGACCCCAGAATGGTCAGCATCTGGCTACATGAAGGCAAACCCCAAAGAGGTACAGGCAAAGCAAAGCTGCTACAACTCAACACTTCACTTGGGCTAAACCCAGATGGCTGCCAAGAGCTAGAGCTTCCCTTGCTGTTACCCCAGGACTGCTGACCAAGTGAAGCACACTCTGGACATCTTCCCCACAGAGTGACCAAGCTAGAACCATGCAAGATTCAGTGATAGATTCTCAGAATGTCACTGAAGGGAATGCACTGCTTATCTCATCCTTTTCTTATATACTTTATTTAGATAGATAGAAATCTCACAGTAAATGTAGCCAAGCAAAAGTAAATTGAACCCTCAGTTCCTCCTTTACAAAGAAGGGCTTAAACCATCGAGCTTTCATGTATTCAGGACTGCTTTAAGCATGCTGTGTGCAAAGGAATGGATGATTGAGCTGAGGTACAAGAATCCCCAGCCCTACGTTTATTATTCTCCTTAGAAAATAAGACATCTTTTGAAACATTTCTGGGTAGTGTGCAGACTTGCACTTGCACGGCACAGCTCTCCTATGTCTAGTAAGATGCTTCAGCCATTGATGGAAAGAGTAGCTGTCCTCTTCCTCTCCTGGTCTGTTTCAGTAATACAGGAAAACATAGAAACCCAGGTTTTTATCTTTATGTGTTGGCTCACATGGCTAACCAAGGCACCAGGCATTACAGAATTTAGCATGGCAGCACCCCATTGACCTTTGCATCTGTTTCCCCTCATGTGCATGTGGCTCTGTTGTCTGGCAGCTCAGAGGAAAGGAAAGAGGTGCCTTCCCATATGGCAGCTTTGGGGTTTTTTCCTGAAGACATTATAAGAAATTCTGGTCAGAAGCTTTAAACACATTATCCAGAAATGGTTAAAAAGTTGTCTTTAGTTTTACATTGGATTAAGGTACAAAAATGGTTAGCCCTGTGACAAAATGAGCATCAGACTTCAGCTTAAAGCTCTCAGTCTGGTACAGATACCTGCAGACCCTTTAATTGTTTTCAGACCCTTTAAATTATTCTTTGGGTTTCCTGGTAAATTAACCTATGCATCTGTCAACTCACATGCAAAAACTAACAGGACTTCATGGCCAATTAAACTCCTCTGGCAGAGGGAGAGCTAACACTGGAGTAAATTGTATTAAAATCTAATATAAAGTCTTTCCACATTGTTATAATGGGGGGAGGGAAGTGTCAGCTTGCATTTGGATCAAAGTCAGTTACAAAAATCTCATTTTATCCAGTTCAAGATCTTATGTATCTCAATAGCATCTTTGCTTTTTGTGATGTGTTGAAAAGAGAAACCAAGTAGCTCTGTGAGAATGGATATCAGTGATGCCTCATATTCCATTGATCTGTGTATTGTGGTTTATGGTAATATCCAGCTAGAGTTATTTCTGTGTCTGGGGCACCTGTATGGTCTTCTTTTGCTGACAACATATGAATTCATGTGCCATGCTTCCTCCAATTGGGCCTTTCATAGGAGGTATTTGTGGACTTTTACATCTCCACCAGTGTACTTATGTTCTTGAAATGGCAATGTTGCTCTATTACATTTGTTTTCCTTTTTTATCTAGGGTTCAACTTGGCCAAGAACAGAAAAACAATTAGTGAGAGATGATCCAACAGAATGATTATACCACATGATCCCATAATTCTCATTTTACTAGGAAATGGGGCTAAAAATGAGCAGTTCATTAAAGCCCATACTGGGTTTACACTTTCTTTTCACAATATATTAACAGCAACTGGATTTTTTTCCCTTTTATTTTTTTCCCTGGAACAATGGACAGGAGTTATCTCTTACATTCAAGGGAACACGGCCCCAAAACATTTCCTGCATTAATTCCCTATGGAGAAGGCAGGATGTTTAGGAATCATGATGTTGAAGACAAAGGTTGGTCAAAATACTGCATCAGTCTGCTGCAGAAATGGAATAATGGCTTCAGAGGTATTTTTCCATTTTTTTGGAGAAAACCAAAAATAAATGTAGTTCAACTTTGTTCAGTAGTGAGCCAACAAAAATCATGTTTGTCTCTGACAGAAGTCTGTCTCAAGTCCAGGACATGTCCAGACAAGGGTGTATTTCTCACATCCCTAATCTCCAATATGAGACCAATAAATTTTTGAAAAATCTGTGCCACAGTCAGCTAACACATATATTTCTCAGCGGCAAAGCAGACTGTTTGATCTTTGCTCTAAGGGTAAAGCACCATTTCAGGGTTGCTTGGCAGCTCTGTTTTCCTTCCCTTAGCAAAAGAGATGGATTCATTTAGAATTGCAGGCCACGAAGAAGGGAGCTCAGGTGTGGCAGAAATGGCAGGTGGCTGGAGCTGACTTGACAGCAATTAAATGTACAAATCTTTGATTAAGCTCATGGGAATGGAGTCATTAGCTACAGCGAATGGACCAGCTTGCTTTCCACTGCCTCATTAGCCATAATACTGATATTACTTTAAAAAGCCTGGAAAAAAAGCCGTCCCATACAGAATTAGGAGAATTGAGTTTCAAGGGAAAGAAATAAGCTAGTGTAAGCATTTTCTAGCCAAACAAACAGAGCCTGGCTTTTCTGGTCACTGACAAAAAAAGCCTCATGTTTGCTGTGCTGTGAGATAGCTCCGTATCCAGTGCCACAAGCAACGATCTCAGAGATCAACAAGTTGCTCTTGGCCACCGAAATTTACTGAGGACCTCATCAGGCAGCATCCTGCTGTGCTCCAGTTCCGAGTACTGGTGCCTTTAACAACATCCTACCCTGCAAGTGGAGACCTTCGGTCAGTCACACAGTGGAATTATCAGGCTGGATATAAGTTGCACATAAATCTCCAAGCTAGCTGGCTTAGCCCAGGGGAAGATTTGGCTTGGGCTTTATTTATCTTCCTGTAACATGACTGGTTGAAGAAGGGCTGCAATAACAACATTCTGCCATAAATTAACATCCTCCTGTCCCCAGCTCTACCCTTTCTATTTCATGGAAAGTTCATGATGAAATAATCTGTACCCACTTGCCCTTTCTCTCCCACCCTTCCTTTGGTACTCTCTATCCCACCACATTAATTTCTGTGACCTGCTAAGCCAGAGTCCTCTGAACGAAATCAGAAGAAATATTTTCCTCCAGGCCCCTCGTGTAGTGTTTCATGCCAACAAGCTGATAGCACAAAAGCAGTCTGGGACACAGTGAGGGCAGTGGCTTCTTGCCTCTCACATTGCTCAAGCAACTGGTAGCACAGATGAAGCAGGGACAGAGGGAAATAATTTTTGCTATTCAGTGACAACACTGCTGGGCCAGTGTTTTGCCCTTTACAGCAAGAGAGAAAAAGAGATGCCACATTCCCTAGGGATTATTATTGTCCTCTCATAACATGGGACACTAAACTGTTGTGCACTCATAACACCATCCCTTGCTTGCTTGTGAAGTCTGGGTTCAGGTTCTCCTGTCCCAGCAGTAAGACAAGATTGCCAGTTCCATGACTTGCTCCTTCCCAGGTTTCACAGGGACCAGATGCTGTAAGAGAGCTATATGTCACAGGTGACTTACCCATACAGGCACTAGGTAAGATTTTGGTTTCCACTTAGGCATAGTTTGAGGATATTTATGCTGTCTCCTTGCAGTAGTAACAGCATTCTTCACCTCTTTAAGCATATTTGTTCTGCATGTGCTTTTTGACATGTAAAGCTAAATATAAAAAACGGAGTGAAACTGAGTTGAAAGGGATGTCTTCTCTGAAGAAGGAAGTTCAAGTTGTCAAAGAAGTATAAAATATGTGGTACAAACTCTCCTGTGAGTTACCTGAAGAGATAGGTAACTCCTCTGACACAGAACATCCAGCCTAGCCTCACTCTGTCACTGATTCCCAAGGCCAGCTGAAACATCCCAAGTTAGCTGAATAACTCACACTTCAGCTGAAAGATTCCCACCAGGACAGTCTTTTCCAATACCCTTATAGGGCTGACTGTATCTTTGTGGTCTGAGATAGTATCTAAACAGCTCACAGAATCAACAAATACAGCTCAATATCATCAGCTGTGCAGCACCACTTTTCTTTCCACGATGGTGATGTGGGAAATATGAGGTGAGATGCAGTCAACAGTGTCTTTGTTCTATTTCAATGAGCAGTGAACTTCCATGTTGAAGTAAAGTGCTGTGAAAAAAAAATAGAAGCGGTCTTTGAGGGAGAGGAAATCCCAGGAAAGTGGGAATGAAGAAGAATACAGATAAATTCAAGAGGAAGGAGAAAATGAGAAGCTGTTAAACAGCGTCAAAATTGTTCTACTATTGTTGTTCTGTAATTGTTCTACAAGCTGCATTGCTTTTGCTTTCCTTTGTCTGCCTCTGCATTTTAATTACAGTTGAGTGTCCAGCCTAATTAGCATTTTTACAGGTCTTTCTCAATTCCTACCTGCATATGTATGCATGCAATTTACTCTTGCAGACCTGACCTTGAGTGGTTTCACCCTAGAATCCGAACTTTGATAACCCTTCCCCACACCACAGGTCACTTTTTACATGGACATTAAAGCTTCAAAAGGCTTTGACAGATGCGGAAAACACCAGGCTAAGTTACTCCCATTTCTCCTATGTCTCCTCTCAGCACTTGCTTCTTCCCAGCACAGTCAGCAGGAGACTGACTTTGCTTCAGTCACAGTTTATTGCCTGATTGCTTAAGTCTAGCTGCTGTGGGGATGGCATGGAAAAGACTTTGGTGGGCTAAAATATCTGGAATTTCCACACAGAGTTTCCCTGGAGGTCAATTGTCAGCGTGATAAGTGATTTTAAAGCCTCAGAAAAGTTCAGCCTCTATGACTTATTATGGCTTTTCCATCTCTAAATTCTGTGGCTCTGAAGAAAGTGCAAAATTTGTAAACAGTGCAGGAGAAACCCTTCCCAGTCAACTTTTATTTTTTCCTTTCCTTCCCATTCACAGCAAATATTTTGGTAAGAAGACCCACTGAGGCAGAAGACAAAGATTAGGCAACATCCAGAGCTGCAACTACAGAACTTGCAGTCCTCCACCATAGTGCTGCCCAGCCAAAAGCTGTGTCACGGACAGCATGGAAACAGGAGGAAAATGTATTTTTCACCATGTGTTTTGACTCTGCTTTGGGGCTTAGATGACCTGTTGGTAAAAATGCCTGTGTCCTGTCTCCATAACAGATACATCAGTTGTAAATTATCTGTCCAGTTTTGCCATTGTGAGTAGGGCCCCCATGGGAATTGACAGTACTGTATTATTGTTGGTTTTGGCGGATATTCTCCAAACAAAACCAGCTTCCCCACTGCTAGGGAGGAGGCAATGCTGGTGTTGGGAATATTTCTATTTGGGGCAGTTACGTGTTTTGGGAAGAGGTGGAGGTGTGGGGTGCCAAGCTCTCTGGTGGGTGTCCCATGCCAGTGCAGGCAGGACCTGCCTGCACCTCTGCCAGCTCCCTGCCGTGCTGCTCCGTGTCCTGTTACACGTGATGGGAGCCTTGGAGCGGGGAAGCAAGGCAATTTGTAGTCATGTTACATTTCCTACTTCAAAACTGTTTTTACAACTATTGGCCCAGCCTGTCCCAGGAGCGCTGGCCTGCGCAGCAGGCTGTGTTGTTTCATTTCTGTCAGCAGTGGGTCTTTTCTCTCTGCTCCTGCAGGAAGGCTTTTGTTTCATGTCTTTCCTCCCTGTTGCATGCTGTGTCGGCCAGGCAGAGTGCCACGTGCTTGAAGGCCTCCTTCCCACCCCTCTGCCCTGCAAGGCCACAGCCTTCCTCTCAGCCCGTCCTGCAAACACTCATTAGGTGCTTTGGGTGCAGATGCTCGGAACCTGCTCCTGTGTCTGACCACAACGTGTTGTGTGATAAGAGGGTGGACACCTGGACGACAGCCAGTCTAAGCATTACATTATGGGCCTCTCTCTTACGCTGTTTACTTTTGTGACAGTTTTTCCTTTCAATTCTCATGTCTGCAATGTTGATCTAGGAGGGTGGCCATCTGGATCTCTGCCTCCGTTGCCAGCCCTGTCTTTGCCCCATCTTCATCTCCACCTCTTCATTTCTCTGTCAACCTCTTCATTTCTCTGTCAACCGATTCTGCTAAGTTTTCCTCCAGCTGCTCCTCATGTTGCCACAGCTGGGGGGACCCAGCTTTCATTTCTCATCCTTGCTTTTTGTCCTCCTCACGTTAGACTGACCACAAGGATCACACAGAGACTACCTCAGCTCTGTGCCACGGCAGTGGTTACAGCCAAATTGAGACTAATCCTCAGCTGGTAACAAACTGAGAGCCATCTAACCTTCAGTCCAAAAAATGGACAAAGCCTATAGCAAGAGAGGTGGAGGGAATGCACAGACTCACTTTATTATTTGAACTGCCAGTCCCGGAGAGACCTTGACCTCAGAGACACTGCCTCCATCTTCCAAAGGGTTTGAGCTGAGCACAAGTGTCTGACCCCATCTGGGACCCCAGGGTGTGGGGTACTTTCAGAAAACATTACTGCAAGTCAAAAAAGCAGAGAAAAATCTGTATGCTTTTTTTTTTCTTTTCTGTTTTCTTCCAAAAATTTTTCTTAGAAACAAGAAGCAGCATTCCAGCCTGCCAGATCCAGCTATTCTCTTCAGTCCCCAGCTGGCCTCTCCACAGATTTTGCTGCCAGGGTCCTGGGTTCATGGGAAGTGTTTGTGGGACATCTGCACCATGGTGTGGAGATACACGCACTGACTAGGAGCGAGCAAGAGCTGGAACTCACGAAAGTACAACTCTATCAGCATGGCTCCCTGCCCAGCCTAATTAGACCTGCCAAGAAGGGCTAATTAGCTAGGCTCAGTGCCACACTGATGTGACTATACCACTTTCAAGAACCAGCAAGCATCACGTGCAGCTCACTTTAGCATGGAGATGCCATGTGAAGCTGGACAGAGTACATATTCACTGGCCTTTCCTCTCCAAAATGAGCACACTGAGTTTGCAAGAGCCAATTGCACATCACTCTGTGTCCATTTGTGTGGTAAAGGGTTTTACAGCAGGACCTCCATGGACTGAAGCTCCATGACACCCAGGAAAGAGGAAAGCCTGAGCACATGGAACATGAGAGGCTGGCTGGAGTTCCCCGAGGGAGCCCGCGGCCAGTCTTGTCTGGTAGCCCAGCCTGCCGCCTCGCCCTTCCCTGCCCACAGCCGCCCTGCCCGCCTGCCCAGAGGCACTTGGCTGCCTTCCCTCGCCTCCGCCTCAGCCCTGGCCACTCCTGCAAGGCTCCCAGAGGACAGAACCAAACGTGCTTTGGACCCTGCTCAGGCCTTTCTGAGGATCCTTTCCCTGCCTCGACAAACTGTCACACATTGTGTTTTTCCCCAGCCTCTGCTGCTGTACAAAATGCTGTCTGCAGCCTCTCATGGTTTGGGGGGACACTTACAGGAGGGCACTGGTTCCACTGTGTCTGCGGTTCCCCACAGCCATAGGAGGGTGGAGAAATCTGTTCTCAAGGTACGTAAGAAGGCAGTGAATCATAGGAGCAGCAAGCTCTTGTTTACCAACACCTCGCTTTGTAAAGATTTCTTTAACACGGTAATTTGTGAGATAGCCAAAGTCTGGTTTCCAGCTGAGACAAGCTAAACTTTGTGCTCAGCTGGGGGAAAGGTTCCTCTTGACTAATGTAGTGAGGACAGTGACCATGGAGAATGATGGTCCCATGGCCTCTGGTAGATAGGCCCTTGTGTAAAAGACACCCACACACATGCACGCACACCCCCACGCACACACACACACACGCTCACATACACTCACAGGAAAGGCTGCCAGAGGAAAAGCTCCAGAAATTGTCCCTTTACTTCCCAGGTCCATCTGACAGTTTAGCAGGAGTAAAATAAATGAGAAGGAGTGTATGGAGGTAGTAATACTCCTACCTTCGGACCATCATGTTGAAGCATAGCAAGAGGACAGCGTGGATTAGCATGCACAGAACTACCATGACATATATTACAATGCTGCATAATGCAAGCAAGCGTAGCAGCAACTTGTTACCCTGACTGAAGGCTAGAGTGTAATTAGTGTAATTACAACCCCGCTGGCTGAATTCATTCAAGGAGTATGGCATTCTCTGTGCCCTACGGGGTAATGCATAATCCCAAATACTTCATCAGTTGAAAGCAAGCTCTGAGCCACATTTGAGCTGCAATGCAGTCTCACAGCCAGGGTTTTTCTTAATGGTATTTGTCCCCAGCTCTCCAGAAGATCCAGTTGGTGCTACTGATACCTTTACTCAATTGATAACATCTGGGGAGAGATTGTGACACTTCCTCTTTGGGGGAGTTGCGAAGGAGTCAGGGACACAGGGCCACAGGCAGCAGCAGCAGCTTCCTGCGTACAGGGCACAGTGAGAGAGCAGCACTGCTCAGCTGGCCCACAGCTGGGCTGTGCCACAGGAGCCCAGCCCCATAGCTGCTGTCCTCCTGTAAAACAATAACTATTCAGGGTGGCTCCAAGACCTGGTCAGCCATAATCCTTTCCTTACGGCACCAGCTGGACCTCCATCAATTGCTAGTTTTCACTGCCAGCTCTGCTCCATCATTACCTTCTTCCCCACCCCACATGTACTGTTCTGTGCAACTTCACCTCCTTTCCCAGAAAAGATTAATTATCTGTATTTTTTTTTCCTAAAGAGCAGTACGAATAACTGGCTTTTGAATTCAGCACGGAAAAGCTACAATTACAAAGAATGGTTTGGCTTGACAGGAAATTAAACTGTATTTTCTTGGTAAAACAGTAAAACCCCAAAATTCCAGTTTGGATCAAACAAAGTGTTTGGTTCAACCTGAAACAAAACACTTCATTTTTGTGTTTAAACTTTTCACCCCTTTTTATTTATTGCAGACAGGAAAACCTCAAAACAAAAACAAATGTTTCAAACTGAAAAGTTGAGCTGTTTCCCTTTGAAATCATCACACTGCATTGACTGCAATTTCTCAGAATTACCCTCTTTGTCTCTGGCTGAAACTCTTTGCTAGATTTCAGGCCTAACTTACAAAAAGTTTTACACAATACCAACCAGTATCCCAAGGATTTCACCTGGTCCCACTTACCTATTATTTGAATTCACATCCTGAAAAAATTTGGAAAAATAATGCTATTTTGCCATCAATATTCTCAATACCAGTGCCCTTTAAAAACCATGTTAATCTCAAGAATGCACTGGTCTTCTCTTCATAGTAACTCATGCAGGGGTTGAAAGAGAGAAGGGGTCTTGCTTTTGGTGTGGTCCTTATGTGCCCTGGAGGCAGGGCCAGAGAGCAAATGTCAGCCTCTATCGCTGGTCTCTGCAGGCTGCAGCTGGGATCCTGTGGCTGAGCTGGCCCAAGTGACACTTCACACTGGGCATGAGGCAAGTGGGATCCAGCTGTGTGGTGCCGGGAACTGGGTGCATCTGGAAATGATCTTCAGACTTAAGTCCAGGAAATAAGGAGCTATTCACCTAGTCCACTTTTGTCTTTCACTGCTTAACAACCAGTGGGAAAATTAAACTGTATACAGGGTTTATCAGGCTTAAAATCGGTCTATGGGTTTTGTCTATAAGGAACAGAGGGAAAATAGCCTCTTGATTTGTTTTATTATTTCCATTTCTAATTGCACATGAAATAGCAGAGCAGGGAATAGGTTTGGCTTTTGACCCTAAAAGACTCTAGGGCAAAGATCCCATCTGTTGTGCATTTTAACTGAACCTATTCAGCATTTCTGGTAATATCTGAATATGTTCATGCTGTAAAGAGTGGAAACAGCCTTCAACATGGATCTCTCTGCCTCTAAGCAAAACTTTGTCTTCCATAACCTTATATCTCTGCTGAATCACCCAGATCATAAAACACATGTAAAGCTGCCTGGTCATAAGCAGATATGCCACAGAATGAGAGGTTAAAAGGAGGAGCAGATGTGAAAGAGTTAAAAAAATGCTACAGCCTCTCCCAGTGTTTCCTTGGGTGGAGAGTGTAAAGGTTAACGATTTCTAAATATTCGGGAGTAATAAATGATCTGAGTAGTTTTCTGGCGGTACCTCGTGTTCTCAGAGAAACAAATGCTTCAAGGATATGCACCATTTCAGAAGAATGTGACAGAGAGAGGGAGAGATTTATTTTAAAAACTTGTGACGATCTGTCTCATCACTGATAATAAAGGCACAGGTTCTTTCCATCCAGAAATACCACCAGGTAAAAATAAAGACTACAGTGCCTTGGGATTTATGTCTCAGAAGGGCTTCAAATTATTTTATATGAAGGCTTTCAGTTTCCTTTCACATGCATCTACAAAATTCTCCCTTCCTCCATAGAGTCTTTCTTCTTCTCCTTGTTTTTGGCAGCACAGTGGTTGTTATTGCATTCAATGGTGAAGAAATCAGGTGTAAGGAGCAAACAGGTGTAAAAAACCTTTCAGATATTTGAAGTGTGATCACTCTTGTCCCCAACTATGGCAGAGTGGGGAGAGCTGACTTATGTGGGAAGATAATTGTCTTTGCAGCTGTCCCACTGCCAAGCTTGCATGAAACCAGTCAATCACTGAAGAAGCTACCCAGGGAGTCAAAGGGAAGACATCCCCAGGCTGAGCTGTTAAAAATATTTTTTCTTACTTCCTCAACAAAAGGGAAGAAGAGTCTTATCACTTGTACATCATTTACCTCAGGAGTAGATTATGGAAAGAGCCAAGGAATGTGAGAGGTCAGGTTAAGACCTGGAATGGAGTGCAGCACTGGCTATCCTTCTCCTACTTTTGGATATGAGGCTAAAAAGGGGGAAGGAAAAGGGATGCAGCCTGTGGCCAAGATAAATGTCAGTAACATGATTTATAAGAGATGAGGCAGCAGCAGTAGGAAGCAGAACACATGGGTAAAGCAGCTCCTGGGAGAAAGGGCAGAGTAAGGTTTACCTCCCACAAAATAGGAGGAAGAGTAATGAGAGGATGGGTTGAAATATGAATCTCAGGGCCTGGCGGAGATTGTGGCAGAGGTGCAAGTGAGTATATGTGTTTATTTATTTTAACCTGGCTGACACCTGGGCACGTGACTAATGGAAAACCCATGAACTGAGGGCTGATGCTTTGGCATCTTTGCTAAACATAGCCTCATCAAGTGAGCAGGATCTGGTGACGCTGCTTGCATTCACAGAAGGATGCTATCTTTTAACAAGCTCTTCTCACCCACGAGCAAGCAAGACTGGGGTTTCTTACATGGCAAAAGGGAAAGCAGGAAAGACCTTCTGAAGATTTGGAGAAACCTGGATTAAATCACTGTGATTAATTATGCAAACATTAGAGAGCCCAAGTTAGATATTAGTATCCATGGGGATGGACCCCTGCACGTCAGATCTTAGCTTAGATTCTTAGCTTCTTATCTGCTAGTTCCAGTCTTTCATTCACCTCCAAGTGCACTTACACTGTGTACATTGACCTAGATGGGTGCTAAGTACTGTGACGATGATCTGCTTCAGTACATACTGCACTGTGGGTGTGACAGCATCTCTGGCTCCGCAGACATCCCTTAAGGTCACGCCAAGTTCACCCAGCTGCCGCTGGCAAACCCTTGGCTGAAGATTTAGTGAAATACCACAGGATCACCCCCACTTCTGACCAAACCCTTACCTGTTGCTGGTGTGGCAGGAGGAGCAGCGAGGGACCGTCAGCCAGTTAGCTCCCAGCTACAGCTCCAGGGTCTTCTCATTGCAAGAGAACCAAACACTGCTTTCAGAGGGGTTCATTGTGACAACAAATCTGCTTATGACCTCATGGATCCCTCAGAAAACTTGAAAACAGACAGCTTCTTATACGGCACTGCATTTTAGCAGAAATTGTGTGACTAGCATGGAAATGTGTGTGGTGGGAGAAACCCTTCCCTGTGTGCTCTGTGCAGGTTGGTCTGCTAGAACAAGTCCATGGCCGAGTGCTCTGTGCATACCTCTCTTGGGTAACAGCTGGGCTGAGGTCCAAGGAATCTGTATAAAACATGCCCAGGACTGCTCAGCCAATTAATCTTTTGTAACTTGTGGGGGGAAAAAATGGCATGTGATCGTGTAATTAATGGTTGGCTCCTAAGGTGTGTGCACTAATTAAGGTTCAGGTCTATAGTTGCCCAGCAACTGTATTTGCAGCATTTTCTACCACTGAAATGCTTGACTTTATGGCCTGAATAAATGCTCTTTCAGGCCATTTCCTGTGTCAGTATTCCTCAGCCAAGAAGGGAAGAAGCAGACAGAACAGGCAAATAGCAGCCTAGAGCACCCTCTGTCCATGTTGGCCGGGTCGCAGGAAGGCATGGAAGGTTGTTGTGCCCTTCTAGAGCTGTTGGAGGGGCAGCACCTGTCCAGTGTGTTCTGCAGATCACCACTAATTGCAGGAGAATGATGGTACCAAGGGTTTGGGGGTCTCTTCCCAGCACCACTACAAAGCAGAAGTCTTCTGCCTGTCTCTTCAGGCTTGTTTCTTTTTGTCTTTCCCCATCATCTTCAGCCTGTCACTGTTTCAGGCTTGTCTTCTCCTCCCTGCTGATTTCTCTCAGGCCTCAGCCAGCCTGCTGATTTTATCACTTGTTCATCTCAGGTTCCCTTGGTCTTCCCCTTCACACACTCCTCTCCCTCAATTCCTCAGAGTCAGCAAATGGAGAGGAGTATGGTGCACACTGAAAGAAGGCAGGAAACACCCAGAGAGATCTATGATGAGCCTAGCACATCCTGTGCCCTTGACTGCAGGGAAGTGTGTGCTCCATCCCTCCTTCCATAGGGAGCCATGCTCTACGTGGTCAGAGTCCTTTTTTCCAAAGGTTTGCAATTTGGCCTAACGTGGTGCAGATTATCCTGGGCAAAGGAAGAGGTGTATTTCTGCTTCAGAGGCCCCCTCCTGACAAATTTTAAGCCTTTTCTCCATGTCACTTCAAAAAGAAAAGTTCACCAAGATGTAATACAGAATCTTTCCTTAAACTCTCAGAAGTCCTTGGAACAGGGTAGCAATACCACAGACAGACACTTGACATGGAAAATGTCAACTTGCTCTTTAACAGGCCACTGATATAGTAAAACCAAATAAAAACCTGCATTATAATGTGTAATGTGAAGGTAGCTGGGAAATGATATCAAGGTATCAACACACAAGGTAATACCAATTTAATTAATACTAAACTAAGTGGAATTGAAACTGGGAGTTGTGCACAACAGCACCAAAGTCTAAAATGGGATGGACCTTGATGTATGGGTCTGTTGATACATTGACAAAGAGAGCATGTAACTCCTCCCTAGATTTCATTTTCATTCTTTACATAATTTGCTAAAGTTTAATCAAAAAAAGACACTTTTCTCACCAAAACCCTGAACAGCCAGAGCGACCAGTCCCCCCAGCCCTTGTGCTGGACCACAGCCAGGGACATACCACCACTGTGGCTCCCAAGAACAAGCACGTGCCAGAGGGTAAGTTTCTCTTGTAACTGTCAATGGACTGTACAGACAACATTTTACACCTACAGAGAGTTGTGTGAACTGAATTACAATACTTTTCCACAAATTCATTGCATAGCTCTTGGACACTTTGAACTGGAAATTCACGGTGAGAAATAAATGTTTGGATTATTTTCCACCCATCCTCTCAGGTGCTGTTGGTGCTTGCCCAGCTTGAACGTAGGTACAATCTGTACTTATTTTTGTTCTTGAGATGTACTCATTGAACTTGTCTGTCAGACTGCTCATTTCAAAGGACATCCCCATGTTAAATATAAATAAATAAAATAACCCAGGTCATTCATAATGATTTCATTCAATTCCAGCCTTCTACTATAGACGTTGGAAGATTTATACGGCCCGATTTAATGGAAATTCAGCATTTTGGATCACAGAATGGAAAATTTTACTATCAACAAGCTTGGCTGATTATGATTTTGCCAAATTTCACTTACTCTGAAACTACCAGTGATAATTTCTCTGGTTAAGAATCTAATAGGATATTACAAATGTTATCAAATGACACAAAATATAGCCAAGAAATGAATCATGATGTCTATAAAGAAAATTGCCTTTCTGTGTGTTCAGAGGCTTGGGGGAAGTGTTCTTAAGACTGGATGAGGGGATTTAAAATTAGATTTTACTTTTGAAATCCTCTTCACCTTATCACAAACGTGATGAAAATGTGCTTTAGCTGTCATGACATGCCTGCATTTTAACACTAACTACACCAGGTCATTACAAGAGTGTATGTGTATGTTGTTGCTGATTACATACAGAAATGTCATTGTTCCATCCAAGTGGGGAGTCATTTATTTTGAGACTCCTTCATTATGATAGGACAACCTGGTGGAAATACCTGAGATGATCTATTGCTTAAGTTTATATGCCTAAATTAATTCCGTTGGCTTCTCAAAAATCATCGTCCTAAATATAGAATTCAGTGAATACAGAAAGGCTGGAATTTGCTATCTACATGAATTTTAGTGCTAAAAATCTCACCCAGAGTGAGCCAAATCCTAAGCTCTTTCCTCTAGATTCATTTTGTTGTTAATGAAAAGAAAATTCAATCCTTCCAGAGGGAAATTGCTTCCAGTTGTATTTAATGTCTATCTTTGGATAAGAGAAGTGTTTTCTCAAGTCGCAGCTCTCTCTCTCTCCCTCTCCCTCCCTCTCCCTCCACTGATGATGGAAGAGATGCCTAAGTCTTCAACATTCAAAGGCACTTGGCATAAGTTCTGTACTTAAACATGTGCATACTCTGGCTTCAGCCTGGTTACTCATCTGGGTGAAACTACAGCCAAGCTCAAGCATCCACTTGTTCTGGAAGAGATTTTTGCCCTGTACTCAACACTGGTGAGGCCAAACCATGAGTACTGTGTCCAGTTCTGGGCCCCTCAATTCAGGAAGGACATTGAGATGCTGGAAAAAGTCCAGAAAAGGGCAGTGAAGGCCCTAGAGGGTAAATAATTCTGTGAACACCCATGATGATAAATATGGACATAACTTTTAAGTGAGAGGCACAAGTTTCTTCCCATCCTTTGTGGGAAAAGGCAGTAAGACCTTGGACCTTTATTTCTTCAGCTGGCTCCTGTACCCAGATGTGTTATGTGTGAAAGTGCAGGTCTTCCTGTCCAGCAGGAAGAGCAAGTTTCAATCAACATGGGATGCAAATATATGCAAATCATGCATTTATCAACCTCAAACACTTTTCCATGAAAATAAGGCAACAGACACACACTCTTGCTGCTGCAGGATGGTTTGCAGCTCAGTCTTCAGTAGATGTGCAGAGCAGAACTTTCTGAATTACTAAGTGATGCTTGTCTGCAAATGTCTTTGAAGAGTATTATCTTTGATCACTTTTCTGCTGCATCTCATATTTCACAAGTCTGTGAGAGATAGGTTTTTCTGAACCTACTTATATAAGTTGCTGTATTTTTGCAATTTATACTTTTTTGCCAAGGAAGATTACCCTCTCAGTAAGCAAGCAATGGTCAATTGATTTCAAGAGCAAATCCTGTTGGTACTTAAGACAGAAATGATTAGACCCCTTGTTATCAAAGTTCCAAGGTCAAGTCATCATCAAATATGACTGATTACATTTTCTAATGGCTTTTCTATGCTCATTAAAGTGCATTCAAATATTCAGAATCACCTCTGATCATGACATTCAAAACCCACTCTGATGGCTCCTGACAAGCAGAAATGTATTCTCTAATCTTTAAGCACATAAACAATAGATAACTGCTTGTAATTGGGTTCAAATTGATTTCAGGTGGCTTCAGAGAAAAGCAATTTCTACAACAGATTAACCTTTTAATTAATGTTTATTAAGGATATTACCAGGTGCAGGAATCCTCCTAAAGCAGAAAATTACACTTCATTGACATTCATTTATGATAAAACACTTGATCCATTACTAGGTCATTATTCATGTATTTATCATCATTTCTTGCTTTTCATGAAAATGCCATAAACTCTAACTATTGTAACACTGTGTGTTTTAAATACATTGTTCCCTTTTGAAGAAGAATGGGCATGTGAAGATGTTCTTTGGCACAGGCTTTAAGAGAAGGAGCCAGCACTCTCTACCAAGTGTGACTGTGTGGTTCACCTATAACATCAGCCTTCTCTGAAAACTTGGGGATACCTTCATGAAGGAAACACAAACACATGGAGAACTCTGTCAGAGTTCACATACCATAAAAAACTTCATCCACAGATGAAAGATAGACTGTTCTATTGAGAGGGATGAAACCTGGGCTACAGAGACATTGCTTTACCATGTTTGTGGTACATTAATGCCTCTGTGATTCAGTGTCTGAATCTAAATTGCAAGGAAAGTGATTTCTTATATATATTTCAAAATTTCCAACTCCTCTCCTCCTAAGGTTTGAGGTGATCCACCGGAGCCTGATGGTGATGCCACCTCTGGATACATCAGTAACTCTAAATTAAAAAGAAAAAAAAAAAAAAGGCAGTTGTTTTCTGGGTATATCTGTAATACTATATTTAACAAGTGCCAGCCCTTGGCTGTACCGTCCAGCTGTCTGCTTTGGATGGTTTCAGCTAGTTCTCCTCAAGACACACCTGCCATGGAGAAGGCTGGCCCTGGCTGATAAAGATGTAGACCAGCACACACCATTTGGATTTGAGGACAGGATCAGACCCTCGCTCTCTTTCCGCTAATGGCGTAGATAACAACTCTATTGCTATTACTATTACACGATTACAAATTCTCTGCTGCCCAAACACTTCCTGCAGCCTCAGGCCAATCTTTGGACAAAGAAATTTACAAACCTTGTTTTCTCAAGAGATTGATTTATTTTATTATTTATTTTATTTTGTCATAATTGTGGAAGTCATTCCCAAGCATTGTACATTGTTTCTCTACCCATGGCTTCAGTTCAGCAAGCTATATACACAATTCAGGCACTAACTAAAATTTTTTCCTTAAAACTTCTCATTGTTCCACATTATGCTTACATTCTGTAAAATTTTGTCAATTAAAATTTAAAATTGCAGAAGTCTTTAGTTTTCTCTAATGGTAAATCTTGTTATTTTCAGTGGAAAGTTTTGTTCAGCTACTGCTGGTATATGTTTTTCTTTCCTCATCCTTTCTTACCTTCTCAGTTCCAAATGCAAACACTACTTCAAGTGATAATACAAGTATATTTAAAAAAAATATGGGAAGGTTGATACTGGCTTGTGGAGAAGTCCTGAGCAAACCTGGGCAAGGACTCTCACCTAGAAATGGGAGAACTTGGTCAGCATCTGGCTAGAGCATTTCTTCTAGAAGGCAAGGGCTTTTCTACCAGGAGAGTCAGCCTGAGTTTGGAACATCAGAAGATGCTTGCAGGAGCTGGCAATACTTTTGTGACTGATAACTACCTGGAAACCTCCCAGCAAGCATTACCTTTCTCTGTTATCTCAGAGGGGTATCCCATAAACTTCACTGAATATGCGTTACTGGATGGATATCAAGCATATAGGCAAGCTAACCACAAACTGGAACAGGTCATAGAACCTTTCAGGGATCTCCTACAAGTGTCTTAGAAGTTCAGGCAGAGGAAATCCCATTTTAGAGGTTATCTGAAATTTATATATAATTATAATTATATATATATGTGTATATATATATATGTTCCTAAATTTCAGTACTTGGGTATATCTATTTACTAGAAAGATTTTCATACTGAAATAAACTGTAAGGGGGCTGGTAGCACTTTTGTACTTGTTTTAAATAGGCTTTCTGAGCTACAAAATTCTATCAACTTCCTAAAGAGTCCTATTTTCAACCAGCTTAAAATTAAATTCCTCCTACCATTTTCATTCATTTCTTTTGATTCTTGAAAGTTTGACAATTTTTTTAACTATCCCAGAAATGTGGAGTTCATTTTCATCCATTGAAACACAAAGGAGAGTTATTTTCCTCTTTGTTAAACTTATCTGAACTGCAACAAGAGCAAAGTGAACTCCTCTGCAAGACTTACACAAGACCACTTAAATAGCACAAAGAAAAACGTCTATGAAGCTGCATTACGAGGCTCTGCTTAACAATATGCTGCTTCCTGATTAATATAATTCAACTGTAATGCATGAATAAATTGTAATTTAGATGATTGCACGCATGTACTATCGTATCAAAGCTAAAATGAGATACTTAGATAATCATAGCTTTCTCTTTTTTTGCCTTTTTTTTTTTTTTCTTATTCTCCACATATTTCTCCCTTCTAACGAGGGGATTTGTATGTCATACCTTATTCTAAGATTGTCTGCAGAGGCAGGACAGGTTACAAAGCAGAACACTGACAAATCGGGGGCTGGGGGAAAGGACTACATTGGCACAGATGCAACTGGCTTTTTTGGACAACCAGAAGCATGTTAAAACCTGTTAAGCGAAAAGAGAAAGGGAAAGTAAGCTACTGTTGTTAGGACACCACCCTGGGACACAAAAGAGTTGGATTCAAGTTCCCACTGTTCCAGAAAATTCCTCTGACTCATCAGACAAGTGCTTTCTGAGGTGGTTTGTGAAATAGCAGCCCCAGGGAGAATTGAAGTAACACATCCAGGCTTTGAGGATCTGTGAACTTGGTTGCATACCTTTGCAGGGTCGAAGTACATTGCAGCGTCCTGGAACCAAGCTCACAGATTGTCCATCCTTTACTGCTCTTGTTCCAAAGAATCAGAAGTTATTTGGACATCAGAGCCTGGCAGTGCCGCAGGTGCTCAAACAGAGCTTGGTGCCGGGCTGAATCATCAACAGGCACCAGGGATATAAACTCAGGAACCCTGTAGTTGATGGGAAATTTCACTAAGGGAGGAGTGACGTAAAGAACTGGTGAAGACCAATTACTTAATGGAAACTTCCAATGCCATTCTGTTTTTCAAGCACAGGATCTGTAGTTATCAGATAACTATATTGATTGTATGGGGAAAAAACAGCATAAGCACAAACTGATGGTCTTTATACATTTATTTTGGAATAGCTGTTAACTGGTTGGTCAAACTGTTGGGAAGGCAGCAAGAAACATGATGGTTATGGACAGATTACAACATAGCAGGTAGCCTTGGGATGGCTCTTGGCTTGGCCAGATCATAGATATTTCAGCTGAAGAAGTTGTTGACATAGGATATCATCTTGAGAAAAATGGCTTTAATTTATTTAAATGTCATGAAATTTTTGTGATGTTGTAGCAAATACTCCAGTTGTATGTGCATATTATACCTTGTGGTTTGCCAGGCACGCTAGACATGGTATTACAGAAAGAACCACAAAAATGCTTTAAATTCTTTGGAAAACTGAAGAGGAGAAAAAAAACCTCAAGAGATCCAAGAAAGGGGTGGGGGAGGGGGGAAGAGATTAAGAGAGAATAGGCAGTTTGTTATCCATCCTGTTCTTGGAAACTGAACCAATGGGGATAAGACAACAAGGGCGCGTATTTATAAAGCACAATAAAAGGCCTCTGTGCAGCCATGTCTGCGCAGAGCAGATGAGCAGGGGAGTTCTGGGAAGAATTACATAAGGCATCTTGTGTACACGTGCCCATGAACACAGAAACCTTCATTTGCACATATACCCACACCGCATGCCCAGATGATGCCCCTCTTCACATAAAAAACCTCTCCGTCTCAGTCAAGAAACTCCACAAATACTTCAGATGCAGCACATGAGAAGTCCTGTTTCCTATAGTGCCAAACCACCCGAGTCTTAGGCAGCCTGTGAGCAGGACTGTGAGAAACTTTTCTCAGAAACAAGGCTATTTAGCCTGGCTTCAGCTCAAGAAAACCAAGAGTAATTATACACAGATATTTAAGTGGATGCTGTGGACTTCACAGACTGGAAGAAAGGCAGCTTACATGCACATCTATTCAAGAGTACTGTTAATCAGAGAATCTGCTAGCAAGACGCTTTCAGATGGCTTTGTTGTTTGTGTCCATAGGAGCTTGCCCTGTGTCACATTTGCAGTTCACACAGCTTCCAAAATCTCAGTGCCGTTCTTGTGTCCAAGTAATAAGTAGACTGCATCTTCTCTGAGAGCTCGATGTCAACAATTAGAACTAACTAGACACCCCAAAGCTCTTGCACTCCCATCCCCTCTCATATTCCTTCTGTCCAGCCTTTATTTATTCTGCTGTGCTGACTAGCAAGCACAGTAATTCCTTCATCTCAACCTTTAGCCTTATCTCTGGTATATGAATATTGTCTGGATATGCCGTTCCAAAGGTGCCCTGTTACACACCCATTTTCTTCTTCCTCCATTGTACAAGCTTCCACATCTTTAAATGTCTCCTTGACAGATGCAATGATGTGTCCTAAAACAGTTCTTGATTTTCTTTACAGCTTTTTAAAAATTAACCTCTTTTTTTCTCACCCTGAGCTCTCAGAAATAGGTGATAAAAGATGTGTGATGAGATGATGCTAAAAAATCTTGCTTTTTCCCTCTTTCTGTGTGACCCATAAACTTTCTACTCGGCCCTCTTGTCTTTACACGTCTTTAGCAACAGAACTCCTGTGCCATATTGCATTCAGCTCCATCTCCTATCTCTGCTAATATCTGCATAGGGACAAAACCCAAATCTCTGTCCACACCAAACTCTTTCCACATGCATAACACCCCATCTGTGTTGCAGAAGCAAATTAGAAGGCCGTGAGCTGTTTCTGTTGGCACCCCCAAGATCACTGACATCTGCACTGTCTAACAAGATGTGAGTCTCAGCTCTCTCCAGCTATCAGCATTTCCCAGCATGATAGCCTGCTCATCCAGGAGTTAATAGGTTTGTCTACTCATTAGTTGGGATCAGAGTCAGAGAGCTGTTTATATTGCCAGTTGGCTACCACCTCTTATCTGCATAATCCCACTGTACAGTCTTCCAGGTGCTTCCACAAGTGCTTCTGTGTTGTAGCCCTTGGCCCCTTTCACAGCCCAGAAATGTACCTCTGGTCCAGAGGTGCGAAGGTGTTTTTAAGGAGCCTCCTCTGGGCTGCCAGGGCTGATGGTAACAGGCCAGTATCAGGTTCTTGGAAAATAAGAGTGAACTTCAAAAACACTGCCAGACCATAGCTGGAGATTTGGGCTAAGTATTTAGCTTTTGGATATAAATGGACATCTTTGTCTTACATGGAGAGTTTTCCATAAGAACTGCAAATTTTCACCTCAGTGTCTTAGCAACTTCCCAAAGCATAGACTAGGCAATAAAAACACCACAGAAACATTTGCAGAGGAAATCAGTAACCTAACCAGGTTGAACTCACCTGGCCAGCTGTAGGTATCTAAAACAAAATCAGTTTTCTTCATAGTCAGTAGAGGACAATATGCACTTATATGGTGCAAAATATGTAACATTCATTAGCAAGAGGCAAAATTTGTCTTACAATAACCTATTTCTCTTAGAGACATGCAGGAAGAATGACAAAATTACCAGCTCAGACTAGAAGAGGGAGGCAAAGAAGATGCTGGTGAGGCACAGGAGAGTGCTGAGCAGTAGAGTGTGAAGGAGTTGCAAGGCCCTCCACACACTTAGGCATTATACAGGCCATGATAAATTGTCCTGGCTACTTTCCCAGACTCTTGCCGTGGGTGGTCTTGCCCCACAGCATGGATGGCAGATGACAGTGTCCCCCAGCCAGCTGTGCTGGGAGCATGGGGTCACGGGGCAGGAGGAAACGCCCAGAGCAGCACTATGGAAGGGTGCTGGACTGCATCCTCCTTGCCTGGGTGCTGTGGCAGGAGCCATCAATGTTAACACCCCCTGAACAGACAGCAATTCACACTGATTTTTACTTTGTATATGAAGCCAAAAAAATCAGACTCACTGTGCTGCAAACTGCTTCAGGCACTTTCTGTCTTTCAGTGTTACCTTCTTTGAAGGATATTCTAAGATAAAAAAAAGAAGCATCACTAGCGAGATCATTCCTGCACCCTGAGTGCAGTGTGGGCCTGACACACAGACACCCAGCTCCTGTACACTTACTGACAACTAGCTGCAGCCAACACAAACCCCATGTGCTGTTTGGACTTTGTTTTCTAACACATGGACTGGAGAGAGGATTTCAGTCACTTGCCTGGAGCTTGACTTTAAGGAGCAGCTGCAGGAAAAATGAAGCCACTGTACCATAAAAAATCAGCCAAAGCCAACAGCACAAAACCAAACCACAGGATATGGGTACTGCACTTGAGATGCTAAACCAGGGGAAACAACTCATTGAAAAATCAAACAGCAATATACCTTTAGAAATAGTAGCTTTTACTTTGATCACTCTCTAATATATATCACAGGTGCTTCAACCAATTGATTTCTCTGCAATGTGTCCTGTACCCCAACAGGTTGAGCAGAGTGGGTAGCATTTGGCCAGGCAGGAATGATTAACCAGGTGACTTCAGCTGCAATGGCTGACATCTGACAGCAGGAAAAACAGATGTGGAAGAAAGAGCCTAGTGTTCTCAATCTAAAATACTGGCTCTGTTCTTCCTGGGCCAAGCAGTTAAAAAAAATCAGAAGCAAAAGTACGCACGCTAAAGCTAATTTCACGGCTGAGAAGGGTCAGATAGCAGGAGCTCAATCCTAGGCAAAGGTCTTCCCCTGAAGATTTTTGATAGGCAGAGGCTTGTCATTCGGTTTCCAGCTCCACTGGGTCCTTTCTCCATCAATTTCCCTGACACCATGAGTGTCCAAGGACTGTGCTCCTGTCTGCATGCACTGAAGGACTACAAGGCTGATGGTGAGCAGAGCAGCTGCAAACATGCAACTTTGTTCCTTAGAGGAGCACAAGTTAGAGATCAGGATAAAATTTTGACTTTCTGAAGGCAAGTAACCCTATCTTCCTTAACCCAGCTGCCCAGATCAGACCCTTGCAAAAAAGGCCACAGATTTTTTTATTTTCTATTACACTGGTAATTGGGACTTGACAACTGGAGACATTTCTCTGCAATAAAACATCTGTGAGCAGGCCAGAATGAGTGTTCTTTGTCTTTAAGTGATTAAGGTTTAGACAACATTGTCTTCAAAATTAAAATAGATGTGGCACTTTCATATAGACACTCACTGCAGAGAATTTTTAGGTGTGCTTTCAAATTACAACAGAAATCAGGTTTTAGTGCTACATATGTGTTTTGGGACTAGCTGAATATCAGTATTTTCAGTAAACAAGGGAATTAGACTCCACATTACAGAAGTTGCCATTCAGTATTCATTCTCATGCTATAAATCTTACCCAACCAGGAAAGAGAAATTATTTCAAGTTACACAAATGGCAGATGAACATTAAAAGTCAGATATCAAATTTTCTCAGTTCTAACAGATTTAATGAGCACTTACTAGTATTTTTTTTAATTAAACCTACTTTTTACTTATTTTCTTTGTATTCTCTACCATATTTGATTCTTGCTCCTGCTGAATCTACTTGGCCATTCATTCATCCTCTGCCATCTTGTACACATTGTTTTGCACTTCACTACAACCGGGACAGAAAAATCTTAAGTTTTTCCAAACAGCAAGGATAAAGATGTTGACAAACAGTGCGGATGAGCTCTAATTCTGAAACTATTTCAAGCCACCCAGCCAGTCATTTACTACATCAAAGTGGGAACAAAAAACTTCTCTTCCTTGGATATTTCTTGATTCAAAGAGCACTAGGAATTGTTGCATCAGATGTATTTCAAAAGCATATTCTAACCTGTGGGAGAGTTTCACATTAGAGAAATTGATAATATGCATGGTGTATTTTATATGGAAGGTGAAGGTAAATCATATTGTTTTTATTTTAAGGTCAAGCTACTTCTCTTTTACCTGCAAAAGTTCAGGCTCTTTTATTTTCGTGTGCTTAGTGCCTGAAATGGGGAATATATAACACATCAACATTTTTTGAGAATGAAACATGGAGTCAGAAATCTTGGCCAGTGTTTAGCAGAATGTGAGCTTTTCACACCATGTGGTACCTAAAGGACCTAATTTTGTTTTTGGAATATAAGCTAGAAGAAGTGATGCCGAAGTGGGGAAGCAGTATTAACAGGGTTTTATAGTGCTAGAGAGACATTTACAAATTCTATTCAGTTTTGGTACACATATTTTAAAAGAAAGATGGTGAAACTAGAGAAAGGAGCCAATGTTCTGCATAACAGTGATAGTGAGAGTCATCTCATCTAATTTCAGCCACCAAAGAGCTAGGTACCCAGTCCAAAATAGAAGTGCAATCCATGGAGGCAGATAGGTGTCTCCAGAGAATGATTCATCCCACTCTAAGAGAGGTATCTAAAACAAGTTGGATGAGTCTTCTGAATGAGTCATCTTTCCTCATTGACTGCAGGAGAACTGGAGAAAACTACCTTAGGCTAGATGTTTCTCATGTTTAGGTAGCAGAAGTTACATCTCATCCCAAGTAACTTTCCTCCCATGCATTTGATTTAACCAAAAGGAGTCTGGAGTTGATTTGATTATACACACTACCTTGAGGAGATAGGAGGGTTTGGAGAAACCTTAATTAGGGGCATGGTGGGTTATCCCTCATGTGAAAAGCCCAGACTAAGGGATGTGCTGTAACACTACAGCAAAATCTGAAGGTGGTACAGGATACATTAGCATAATCACAAACCCCAGATTATGGAGATCAGACCAGATGTCTGAAGTAGTCCATCTCAGCTTTTAGCTCATATCTAGTGGTATTCTGTATATAAGATGATACCCCTCAGAGCAATGAGTATAGGCAAAGCATAAAATAAATAAGGAGACAATATGTCAAAAGAAAAATTTGATGTGTTTCCTGGACACAAAAACAGGTGCTTGCATCTCTGTGATGGTTACTTTAAAACACCCTTGCTTTATTGTACAATCCTAGGCTTATGTCCTAAGAGGAAAGGAGACTCACCTGGACTTACAAATGGTTTTAGATTAGCTTCTCTGGTCTGAAAGTCAAAACCAATTGGTGCCTTTAAAGATAACCAGTCACTGCTGAAGCAAGTTAATTATATGAGGGCAGCTAATCATTATTCACAAATAATTTTGGGGGTTGTAAATCCACAGATGTCATGTCCCTCAGTGAACGTATATTTTTAGCTGTGGAGCACACTGGCCTTTCCTGTCTCTGTTTGCTCTGAATTAACATTAATCAACTTTTGGCTCTGTGCATGCAGTATCACCCCAACCAGGTAATAACAGCAAATTTCTAGAATAAAGACAAAAAAAAAAAAAGTAAAGTTTAAAACTCCTTGCTTTCAACCTTCAATGTTTGGTCACTCGTTTCTTTTGGTATTGTATCTAGTACTCATTAGTCACATTGAAAGTCAAGGATGTGGGTACCTGGAAATGAGTGTCATTTTCCTTAGCACATCAATCACTTAATACAAGCCATTACCTCTCCCTACACACCTGGCCTCTCATAAAAATAATAAAACATAGGCTGCACGTAAAACGCTCTGTGAGGCAAGATAATCACTTCAGAACTCTTCCATGGACTGACAACTTTTGCAGTATTTGCAACTTACCGTTATGTTGTTGAGAAAGGATATATTTAGCTGCTATAATACAGGTAAATTATACGGAGAAGAGCAATAATATTTCAAATTATTACCACACATAAAACATCAAAATTGTTACAAACAGATGCAAAGAAATGTATGTATCTTGTTGCATTCTCCTAATTTAGAGAAGGAGATAAAACCTCAGTGGTAGAAGATTAAGTTTAGCCAAAAGATGCCAGATACTGTGACTCTGAAGACCTTAGTGGAGCCACAAAATATGGCTGGTAAATTTGATATAAATTACAAATGGGTTTCTTAGCAAAACTGACAAACAGACCTATACTCACCTCATCCCTGCCACACACCCCCCCAAAAAAACCCCAAGCCCAGAAAAAAAAACCCAGCAAAAGAGAAATTTGTTACATCTTCATGGAAAATCTCACTTCCCCTCCCAGACAACTACTGCAGGTGAAGGATGCTGTTGGCCCACTATTCATTATATATGCTGCAGTTTTTCCCCCCAATTTTAGTAAGTGACTACAGTGCAAATTGATGTAAGGCAAAGGTTTCCAGCTTTGTTTCCTCTGCCAGCACATCTTTGCAGGAGTTAATATCTGGAACAGCATTGCTCTTCCTGACATTTGTAGGAAGTGCATTTTCTACTCCAGAAAGGAGCTCTTGACCTTTGGTGGGTGGTAGCTTTGGGTCAGCTCAAATGTGAACAGGAGAACAGCATACACAGTAAAGCCTCCTGTTCCTTCAGAATTTCTAACATAGTATTAACATGATTACCTCACTTCCCTGATCACTGCACCATTCCTGGACTCCACAGGCTGCTCAGCAAGCTTTTCCTCCACTCCAGTATGTGTCTAATGGCACAGGTCAAGAACCTGAGCATTTCAGGCTAGTTTTGATAATAACTACTTCCCTGTCTCTGGCATTGGACTAATACATGTTGTTCCTTATATTCAATTTTATGTCTCAGAAGTCCTCCTGTGGCCCACACATTATATCGCAAAAGCACCCTTCACCCCTTTCAGGATAAACAGAGGCAGCTCAACACCCTTTTTTTGTGACTAAAACTTGGTTATGTTGTGTTTGTTGTGTTTAGCTGTAAGAAACTCACCAACAGGTGTTCTCAGAGTCACACCTGTACTGGGCTCCTCACTGCCACCACCACAGCCAAGTATGCCAAAGGCACTGAGCCTTGCAGGCAAACGGCCAGTCACCTCCAACAAAGCACAAATTCACCTCCAGGTCTCTGTCTTTAAACAGCAGACCATCTGTGATGAACTTTGTTCTTCAGACCTTCTGCCACACCCCTTCCTCACACGGATTTGTGACAACTCTGGGTGCCACACAGTAAATTTTCGTTGTGGCAAATCAGCATGTCAGAAGACAAAGAAGTTCATAGCCTCACCCACTCAGTGGGATGCGTGACTCAGATAGCGATAACTGGTGAATCATCTAATAGTCACCCGGAGTGCTTTTTGCATGAGCTCTTGCAGGGAAAACCTTCTGATAGTAGATAGGTGGTTCTTCACTTTCTGTGTCAGTACTGAAAGTCAGCTAATGACACCACCCAGCACAGAAGGAAGGGGGAGGTTGGCTGCTCAGTTTTCAGCTTTGTTACTCAACCGAGACAGCAGTCATTACAGAAGTTCTCAAATTATTACTTCTCTGAAGAATGACATTTTTGACATGACCTTTTATCTCAGATTTATTAATAATGATTGCCTCCATACTATTTGAAAATTCATCTGGTAGGAGACAATATAGATTCTTGACCAGATTAGTAATATCACATAATATGATACATGTACAATGTAACATAAAATTAAGCTAAAAGAACGGAAATTTATGAGCATTAAGACCGTTGATAATTATACCAAACACACATAGGAAAAGTAAGTGAATATGAAATCTATTTCTGAAAATTATTAAAATTTAGGGCTTTTTTTCTTCCCTTTCTTCAACACTCGAGAACACAACAGGTATCTCGAGATCAAAACTGATTTGTCCATCTCTTAGGAGCACCAGCCATTTGATTCTTAATAGCCATTTTTTGGGGGGCCCAGAGAAAACCTAACAAAATTTTTAAATAGTTCATCCTATCTGAAAGCACATTTGCCTAGTTATATTAAAATATTCTTACAGATCTGCAAAGTAAATATCTTTCTTTCCTATGTCTTCCTTCAATGTGGAGCTGTCAGGGTCCTTAATTCCACATGTTTAGCTCTGCCATATCCTTGCCATTTCCACAATCATCTTTTGAAAATGGCTTACCAGCCATTTTCAACATTATCTGGAATAGAACACCTGTTTGTGATTTCCTTAAGTGACGGGAATATCTAACCTCAAACACACTGTTTTGCCTCATCTTTCCTGGATAAACTTCAGTTCATCTCCATCTAAATAACTCCTTGATGATGATCCCTTACCTTGCCTGCACCTCATTACAATGTATGTCATTCATTTCAGATCTAAATTTATCCCTCCTGCTCACAGACATCATATTATCTGACTGAAAACTACTGAAATCAGAAATGCTGAGCCCTAAAGTCTGAGGTTATGGAAAATTTAGTACATGTTAAGAATAATCCCATATAATTGAAGCTTTCTCTGTTATTTTAGTCACGTTCCTCATTTTAAAGTGTCAGCTAAGCATTTCACAGGTCAGTGTCAAAAACTATTAGAATTTGGCAGCTTCTGAAAGCAGGATGGGCCACAAATTGTCCCACTAAGTAAATCATACTGGATGGCTTACAGTAATGAGATACCAAGTTTGTTTTTAGGTCACTCACCTCAAATACACTCTGGTTGCCAGTTCCTGAAATTCATTGCAATCCAGCTGTGCTCTATGTGCATCCAAAGGTAAACAATTTGGTTACTTTACTCTGTGACCAAGGTTTGAATGATCATGTAAGAGGAAACTCAGGATCATTTCTATATGAGACAAAGATATTTTGACTGAGGTCAAAGTTTTTAGAAGCTCTATGGGGTAGACTGTAATTGCATGGAGACTGAATGGTATTGCACTAGATAGTCCATTAATCCTGTTGCTTATGGTCTGTTATTCTTTTCTCTTGTGAACCTGGACTGAAAAAGAAAATAATGTAACCTTAGTCTTCTTTCCCCACTTTTTTGTCCTTCCCATCTTTTTCTGTTGGGCAAACCATCTCTGGGTTGAAGACTTCTGTGGTTGAGCTAACTCCAAGTACTTGCCAGAGATGAGCTTTGGGCCCATGCCTTAACAAGTGTAGTAAGGCAGATCTGTAATTTTTCTACTGGCATAAAAGCATTTGAACGGACAAAACTGCACATGCCGGGAAGCGAAACTTTGCAAATGCAAGTACAATTTAATTAAAGCTGTAAAGGGGCCTGAAGGAGAAAAATAACATATTATTAGCAGCTTGAATCTGTAGCTGGCCTTAGGTCTGTATGACAAGCCAGCTGCACTTTTGGTGTGAAAAGGAAGCTGGCCAGTGGCCCTTACCCAGCTCAGCTACAGTCTTCCAAAACACACCCTTTCTCATGCCTCACATCCTTGTGGCACAGCTAGCATTAAAAAAGCTTCCAATAATACTGTGCCTCCGGCCTGTATAAAATGAAAGAAATTCAAGTCTAAACTTGCTTGCTCTTGCTTTTGGAGGTAACAAATGAACAGTGCTGTGCTAATAGAAATTCTGCTACACAACCACAAGGAGAAGGCCTACCACTTCTGAGGAGCAAACATTTTCCCCCTTTAGCTGTATAATTACAGCATTTTTCTGATCGTTACCAGGCACAGGATCTATCAGCTACTTCCATTGGTGTACCATGATGACAAGCTTTTGTCCTTACCACAGATATTCAAAAGACTGTAAGAACATTTTGGAACCTGTTGCAATGTTAAAAACATAAACTGGAGTCTGACTAATCTCTACTAACACTGCTGTAAAGTTTGGGTATGTTAAACAATTTGCTTAATGTCAGAACCAACAGCTGATGAGAATCTACTCAATCTTTTCTACATTCCCTGAATCAAATGAATAGCACAGGTCAGATTTAGCATTTAAAAAACCCCAAAATTTGCAATAATGATTGGAAACAAAGTTGGAACGGCAATGGTCATCAAAGAACAGCTCCAGCTTTTTACCTTCCTGGCCTCTCTGCTCCAAACTCATCTACCTCCATCCATTTTCTCTGAGTACTATTAATTTAAGAATACTATTTAAGAGAATGATCCTTACAGTTGCCTAACTTGAAAGTTGGGCAATTATCTGTGGTTTTTTCTCACTGATCATCTGGAATGAAAGAAGATGGGGAGGATTGCAAAAGGAAGTGGCCTTTTAGAAAAGGGGATGTGAAAAGGAATCAATCTGCTTTATTGCAGACTAGAAACAGAACTAGAAATGGGAAAATAAGCATTTTAGAGGATGCATAGGTTCCATATACATGTGTACAAGTTCCGTGTACTTGTATAAATTAAGCCACTTAACACATTCATGGGTCCTTCATACACATTCCATGAAGGATGTTCTCCTAAGTTTTCTGAAGAACCAAATGGCACCAGAAGCTCACACCTCAGCTGGATCACATATCTATGGGGTGGAAAGGATGGCTACCAGGTGGCATTTCCAGCTCCAAAGGCAGAGGCTAAAGACCATGAGGATCAGGGTAACCTCTTCTCTCATTAGGCACTAAGGGGGACCATATAACCCTTGCTAATTAATATTTTAGTCAGACGGAAATGTAGGACTAGGGAACTGCTTCTGTGCCCACCAGGCAGTAGTGATAAGACCAGACTGCTCCCAGATGAAAAGAATGGATTTGAGGAGAGGTGAGCCATGCTGTGCCACTTGGTCTTGCCAGAGAACAGGCCCTACTCCCATGGAATTTGTTAGCACAGGCATAAGCCGAAGATTTCAGGCAGAGTCCCCGCAGAATTGTGGATCCTTCTTACGTCTCTAATCCCTTTTCTTCCACTTTGTGGTACTTTTTCTCACTGTAGCTATTTTAATCAGATCATACAGGCTGTTTCTAGAAGAAGGACCATGTGTTGAGTTTCTGCAGGGCTTCCACATATTTATACCCTTTTGGAGTTGCCCTCACTGTAGGTCACAACAGTAGTCCACTGATGTACTGAACTGAACTTTCTGAACTGATATGATCTAGTGAACTTATTTACTGATAAACTGAACTAAAGTTCAGTTTACACACATTCAGAAAAAGCCTGAGGTCTGAAAAGAGTGTTTATAGGATGGAGCACAAAAATTAATACACCCAGGTGTATGGAGCAAACCTTTTCAGCAGCATGTCTCACTTTGTGACATTACTTGTTCTCTGATCATGAAGATGATTCTGCACTGATTTCCCCCCAAAACTAAACATAATCTCTTGAAAACAGAAAGTGCAATACATACCAGTATGTGTTCTATGGATATAGCTAAAACACCTGTGGCTCTAGAGCTAATGCATAGCATAGACTGTGCATTGTGAACATTAGTCAATTTATGTAAGCTCACTCCTGAGATCTCTGAAGAGAGCAGCGATGAAATACAAACAATAAGAAGCTTAAGAGTTACAAGGGGAAGGAAATTCTGAGAAACGAATAGAAAAATCACAATTATTGTGGAAAAGGGAGGGAAACAAGAGAAGAGTGATGCAGAGCAAGAACTCCTTTGTTTCTAAATGAGTGCAAATTTTCCCACCAAATAGTTTCCTGTTTACTTGTTGCTATGAATTTCAGTTAATGGGAAATACAATAAATGTCAGTCCACTAGATGATGGAGAATAGGTTTTGTCAAACAACTCTCAGGTCATTAGAAACACTGAAAAATAGGTATGGAAGGAACTTCAGAGTTCACATCCTCACTGAAGCATTGTTTGATTGGTGAAGGTAAAATAGAGTAGACTATAATGTGTTTGACTTAGCACTATATACTCTTTAAAGAGCAGCACTGCACAATAGCTGGCTCTAACTTTAAAGCTGGCCTTGTTTTGAGTGTGGGTTAGATTAGATGATCTCCAGAGATCTCTCACAAGCTAAAATATTCTATGGCAAATAACAAAGTGATGATAAATGGGCAAAGGATTAGTGGAGGGAAAATCTGAAGCAGTCTTGAATAGAGATGGATGCTGTTTATTGGATAAATGTTCCTGCACAGGTGGATGACAGATAAAAACGCTCTGCAGCATTCTGACAATAATCTAAGGTCTAATACAGAACTGCTTCTGGCAAAATTTGTAGATGACATTGATGGGAGAGCTTCAAAAATTATTCCAGAACTGGCTTAAAGTCCTTAAATAAAGTAAGAGTCTTAACAAGATTTACCTGTTTAGCTTTTCTAAAAAGTAGGTTTTATTGGTGTGTAAACACATTTACGAGAAGATAATACCAGATAAAGAACTTGTAAGCAGAGAAAGGCAGAATGAGAATGAGGGTCTGCAATCTGAAACCAGGCCAGTCATGACTATGAGAATGTCTACAGTTCTTTCTTTTTTAGCAGGAAAGGTAGAGGCAAAAATGAAAATGAATAGCAAGGGCAATAATTACTTCTCTCTTCTGTGTGGTAATACTAGAAGTTAACAGATTCAAAGAAGAGCAGATGAGAAAACTGTAATGACCCAAGATCTTTCACTAAGATTACTGGCCTTACAAGTGAATTTACATTTACTGTTATGCTCTGCTTTTTTGCTGATTTCTGGTCTTTAATTTTAGGGTTGTTTGTTCCCAGCAAACAGCTTACTTGTCAAGTCCTTCATGCTGCTGGGACTGAACTCCTGAGTGGAGATGGTCTTGTAACTGAACAAGAATGTGAGTGCTGCTTAGAGCACAAAATGGTGATGTGAGGCCTTTGCTTTGCCTCTGCTTTCCTTTATAATTTTGGATACGTCACTTGGGTGTAAATTCTCAGAGGCAATCAGGTGGCTTAATGCCCTCTCAAGCTGTTTTAATGGAAACTGAGTGTCTCTCTAGCTTTAAAGACTTGGGTTTGAGATCTCTCTGTAGAGCAGCACACCTCCACTTCAAACACTTGCCAAGGAAGCAGCACTGCAATACTATTGTAGCATCTCCAGTAAGGAGAGTATCTATAACATGCTTTTTTTGGTTGCATTGGTCACTTGGTCATACTAAGGTACAAATAGATATGCCCTATATGATCAAAATCATAACCTGCCTCTAGCTATTTCCTCTATCTGGATTTTTTAAAAATAAATCACAATACAAAAATTCTCTCAAAGTAAAATAGCAGAATTTAATTAGGACTGTAGTATTGTCCTGGCATTTCTCAGAGGGTGTCACTGGTTGTTCAGGTCAAAAGTCATGGAAACATCAACATACGAACCATAGTTTTATCTCCATTGTTTTGAACCTCAAATAATCTCTATTTTTTCACTGTAGTGTGAATTGGCAGGCTTGATTATGTTCTTTCAACATCAAGCATCAGATAGGATAATTTTCATACCAGAGCCAGATTTTTAAAACAGCTTTATTCCAAACTAAAGGGAAACATCAAGGAGATACCTGTGCTGGAGAGTCAGAGCACTGTTGTCAGATATCTGGCACCTGACTTCCATGTGAGGTGTACAATATCACTGACACCCCTGTGGTTCAGCTGGGAAAAAAATCCCCACTCTTTCAAATATGGTTAAAAACACATTGTGAATTTTAGTAGAATTCAATCCCTTACATGTTTCGTCCTGACAATATTTCAGCAAGGATTTGACCTACTTTGCTCACATGTTTTTCAATCAATATGTATCAGAAATCCATTCAAAAAGTACTAAAATAATGAAATATGTGGGAAGCAAGCAAAAATGTTAGACTTCTGGGTTTTTTAGACTTCTGGGTTTTTTATGTAGCTCAGTATGCCTCGGTAATTTATTTTGAACACACACACACACACACACACACGCACACACATATATATATATATATGTATATATATACACACACACACATATAAGTGGTATCTGCATTACAAATTGTTGACATAACTATTAAGTGGCATGAGTTTTTGGGAGGGAACCACAGTACTCATGAGTAGTAAAACCAGCAATGACTCATAAAAATGATCCCAGACAAGTACCAAGTTAGGGGTAGTAGAGCAAATTTCAAAATCTTTCCCCATGCTAGCAACCTGTTATTTCTCCAAGTATTCCCAGTGGTTTCAGCATGAGTCAGAGCTTGTCAAACTAATCATTCATGCACAAAAGTAGCCTCCTACACCAATTGCCACAGTATATTGCACAGTATATTTAAAACTCCTGTGTTACAAGTCCTTTCAGGACAAATGAGTCCTGGGAGGACTTGGTGTTAGCCTGTAACATAAGCCAGAAAAGATCTGGGTCATGAGGCTCTGTATATAGCTTGTAAGGCATCAGGTGCATTTCTCCAGCTCTCCTTAGACTGCTTCGTATTTCCTCCCATTGTCCCTCAAAAGCTGCCTGAGTCTTGGGTTTGGACTCTGTAGAAGGGCTTCCACGTTCTCAGCTTGCAAACTCCACTTCCAAAATGTAATCCTGCCTTTTGGGACCCATAGGCAGTGCAATTCATGGCTGAGCTGACTTTCTGCTGAAAGATGCTGAAAATGCTCCTTCTAAGAGACATTATAACTTCTCAAACAGACCAAGTCTGCAGACATCCATCCTCAAGGAATGTTGAGAATGCAGAATCAGAACAGCTGCACTTGGCCGACAAAGAGTGAACTTGGCAAACATCTTCTGAGAATAGCCAGTGGTGGACATTAGGAGAAAGAGTAAACAAACCCTTCAAAATAGAAAGCCTCTCCACATCAGTCTGTATATGAAATTTCTCAGCCAAAGATTGCATCTGGATCATCGCTTAAGTGTTGAAATGAGATTGAAGAAATACATAATCCAAATAGGAAAATTGTCTAATACTTTTTCCTTTTGTATTTTATCTGCTCACACAGTTTTGAATTTCATATATTGCACAGCCTTTTTATCCTCACAACAAGGAAACATGCAATGATCTCTCACACAACTCCAGGATGAAACAAATTCAGCTTTCCCAGATGACCCAGTCATTTACCCTAATAAAAGCCTTTACACATGTTCTTCTAAGAAGAGAATCACACTGTGTTACTGTTTAAAGATGATGAGTTTGAGCATCTCTGTTCTTATAGAGCTTCTCTGAGATTCTCCAGAAGTTGACTATATCATTGAAATGTAAGAGTTATTTTTTAAATCAATATATATAGAGCTATTGATTATAATTTTTTTTCCTGAACTCAGCACAAGAATAGATATATTTTCTTTGGGGTTTTTCTCAGCATTATTTTTCTTCTGATGAAGTGGATTGTCCCATTCAAGAATCAGGCTCATCCTCCTTCCATGTGCTTGACAAATTCATTCATGCAACATCTGTATCCTCTGATATTTCCTGAATCATGAGGGTTATTTGAGGTTCTCTTCAGCGTCACAGGGTATTCACAAGTCAGGTTTGCCCTGAGGGTTTCCTTTCAGACACGGTTACCAAATCTGTAATCATGGTCTAACACTTCTGTAGGATTTCCTACAGGCCTTGCTGCAAAGCCAAAAGCTTACTTTCTGGAAATAGTAACCTGAATAATGTTTGTTGCTGCATTGCAAATTCCTGTATTCCACACATTTTGTTTCTTCTTTCTTTTGTATTTCCAAACCTCCTTAGAGTTTCCCTTTCTTAAAATGGTGACGTCCACTCATTTCCTGACTAACCTCTCTATGTAAGGATGAGGGGAGCCTTTCTAGTAGAGGAGTTAAGGTTTAATCCAGGTGGTGATGCCCATATTCCAAGGAAGGAAATCAACTTTTAGGAGAGATTTAGACACCTTAACTGGTGAATCCATTCCCCTGCAACATATAAGGAGAAGGCTAAAGGGGAAACAAAAGAAAAATTACCAATCAGTAAAGCAAGTTCTGAGCAGACAGACTACAGGGAAAGGATAGGAATTGCCAAGTTTTGAGATGAACTACACCAGCAGAAAAGATTAAAACAGTGCAAAACCAAAAAAAGTCATCTGGTGCTTAATTTAGGAGAAAACAGCTCAGATGTGACTACAGAACTATATCAGTCTCTTCTATTGCTACCAGGAAGACCACCACTATTGTAGATCGGGCAGAATCTGGCTCAGCATTAAAGCAAAAGTGGACTAGGGGTAGAATTGCTTTCTCCAAAAAGTGCCAGAAACTTCTCAAGGGAAAACATCTCATATTCTTGCATTTTCTGCAGGGAAAGAATAACTGATTTATAAATTGAGAGAGTCTGGCTATGCATACATTGAAAATCTCACTTGTGAATAAAGTCTCTAACCATCAAAATACAGGACAGCAGAACATACCCTCTTTCAAAATAGTAGGGCAAAGATAGTCTATTTTAAAGACAGAGGTGAAAGGAGTGATATCTTTGATATGACTGATCAGGTCATTGAACAAAACAGGCTAGAAAATTCCTTTAAATTTTATACAGTGAAATAAAAGCAAAAGTGAGGAACAAATATATCCAAAGCCTTAGTGGAGATGCACACCATAGCTCATTCATAGTTTTCAAAAGTAGCAATTTGCAGCATCTCCAGCACAGATTATGCACTCAAAAGAGCATACACACATGTTGCAGAGCTTAATCCAAAAATTATTTCCTCTTATTTGAAGAGGAAATTGCTCTGATTGCTGAAGTAACTCCAGTTCTCCAGGCACCAGTATGTGCCAATAGTTACCTTCCCAGTGCTTCTGGTGTGATACAACTCAGTCAACCATTTCCTGCTTTTGGTTTCACCAGTCCCAGACAGCAGTTCAGCAGTGTCTGTGAACTTGTTCAAATTGCACCCTTGCAGCTTTAGTGCCCAGCTGAGCTCGTACTGTGCTTAGCTCCATGTCATAAATTTTATATGGCAGCTGCTATGGAATTGCATCAGGTAGAAATGAAAGAACCAAAATGTGTGCATAACATACTTTGCAGAAAATGCCTCCATCAAAGACTTGAATATCATTGAATATTATTACTTGTTTGAAAAAAAAAATCCACCAAACTTGATATACTGCAAACTCCAGGATTTCATCATAAATTCAAATATATTTCTAGCTCTGCAGTCAACAACACAGGCTGCACAGAATCCTAAGCTGCTTAATAGAAAAATCAGAGACAGGCATCACAATTTGCATTGCATTAGTTCCACCTCAAGAAAAAAAAAAAAAAACAGGAGGAAGGTAATGAAATGGAACAACTCTCATATTAAGCAGATAGCTGTTAAAGCAAGGAGAGTAGAAAATAAGCTGGGAGAAATAAAATCTACTCATTCAAAAGCTTAATAACCAAGCAGATTAATGTTATTGAAATGGTGGTGATTTTTGGTCATGGGGATGAAGATGGAAAAAGGTTTTAAGATTTCTTTTCCATTCCATCTTTATGGTTAACAAATGAAAATTATGTGTTGTTTATAGCCTTCCCCTGGAGCTGTTTGGTTTGAACACTGCCACCTCCATGGTCCTGGAAGGAGACCATGCTTCTCCACTTCCAAAGACAGCTGTGTGTTCCTCTGCTTCATTCTACACCTCTGGAATCTCCATAATCTTTAGTGAAAGACTGAAATAAAGTAGGACAACATGACATTAGGTAAATTAACATCACACACAGAGTCAGACTATGGATATAGAGGCCCCATATCCTAAGATACCCTACCGCAGACCTTTAATGCAGTCCATAAGTAAAGTGTGTAGTGTTATTCTCACCACACAATGACTTGTCTTAAGTGTTCTGCTCAGCTAAGAAGGAAGCTTATAAAGCTGAGCACAGGAAAATAGTAAGAAGGAAGGAGGAACAAAGAAAAGAGTAAGGAATAAGGAATAAGGAATAAGGAGCGGCAGAAAGAAATCATTACACCATTGACCCTAATGTCCTGTGTTGCCTGTTGCTTTGCCAAAGGGACTGAGTGTAATCTGTGGTAATATCAATAGCAAAATTCTAGGAAGGGGAGTAGGGAGGTGCTTTCCTTAAGTGTTTGAATGTTTGTCATCTTTGCTATTTAATATCCAAATCAGTGTCTTTATTTAGAGCCATGAGTTTTCTTTCTTCTCTTCTTCTTTTCTTCCCCCATCCCACTTGGGGAGACTGAGGGAGCAACTGGATGGATATTTAGCTGCCACCCAGGGTCACCCACCACACATTCATCAGCAGTAAGTTTTAGTGAGGAAACACATTATTTCAAAAATCTAAGTGTTATTTTATTGATTATTCTAAAGCAGTTATGACTTTTGTCTCTTCTGCTCTCTCAGAGTTTTGTTTCAGATGCCAGTGTTGTGCTGGGTCCCAATCTTATCGTACAGGTGTCCAACTGTTGTGATGTGAACTGTCTTGACAATAGACCTCTACAACACAACCAGTGTCTAAAGTTACATAAAATAATAGATGAGATGATGAAGTAAAGATTGCTGTGATGGTTGGATGAGTTCCTAAAGCAAATATATCATATGGGCCAGATCCACATTTGGACTAAGTGGCTTAACTCCATTGGTAACTTCCAATTTATGTGGTGGTGGGAGCACAGTTCACAACCCCTGTGCTCCCAGGCTCACCATACAGAGCCCTGCTATTATAATAAAACTTAGCATGTTGGCCTTTAAGGCTAAGGTGAAGCACACCTCTAGCTCTAACATCAGTAATGAAAGTAGATGGGACAAAAAGGCATTTTGCCTGCTCTGAATAGATTGTGCATGTGCTCACTCAGCTCTGTGATGATCACTGATAAAGAATGTTTAGTTTTGGTAAAGACAAGAATTTTTTGGTCATCGTCCCAGGGCGCTGAACCTTTCTGTCCTTCTAGCACTGAACCTAAGTCATGGGACTAAAAGTGACTTACTGGACAAGATGCTCAGCTGCTGGAAATTGGCACAGATCCACTAAATTAAATGGATCTATGCCAATTTATACCATCTGGAGGCCCAGCCCTGCATGAATAAATGTTAAACAAGCTGTTTTTAAACTAGGAAAATAATTTCACTTCTGACTTGCCTTCCAACACATCCTTAATAAATTGTCTAAACAAATTACATGATAATTAAAGGAAAATACCTGCCCAAGGAAAATGCAATGCTCCTGTCCGTTCAAATGTTTTGAGGACTTCATTCTTGTAACAGAGATCCTAATTTCTTTTGGCAGTCCATTCTGAATATCCTCAGAAAATTCACAAGTTCAGGAATGTCTCCTCCTGTACTTCATTGAGAAAGCAACCAATCAACATAGGCCTGACATAGATTAATCTGGAATAAATACCAAGAGTGTGAGGGTTACAGTGACTCCTTGGGCCTCATTTCACTGAACTCATCATTCAGATGCATATCATTGTCACACCCCACAAGCAGATGGGCTGGGACATGCTCCTTCGTGGGTAACATTAAGTTATCTCGAGGGAACTAGAGGGAACAGCAGACTATAAAAGGAGATAAATCACAAGGGTACACAAATATACAGTGTAATCACACCATTTCACTCACTCCAGGGAAAGCATCTAGGTTTAAGTTGCTTACCAGTGGAATATTACAGATCTTGTCAATGTAAATTTTCTCCAGTTCCAGTGACAAACAGATATTGAAAAATAAAGTATTCTTCAAAGAAGATAAAAATGAAGTAGAAGCTGTGAAGTATACAAAAGATAAATAGGCTTATTCAAAGGATATGTCCTCCATCGTGAACACTGACTGAAAATTAACTATGTTCTGAGGAACAAAAGGAGGAAAAAGGTTCTGAGACTACCAGTCTCAACCAAATATTGCTTATGGACAAAAAATAATTTTAGATAATCACACAAACACTCTGAAAATTGTCAGAAGGATAAACCAAAATGATGACTGGTTGACTAATCTGTTTCAAACCTTGTCATTTGTCATATCAGGTAGCTAACTACTCATGAGTAAGATTTTCTTCTAGCAGCTGACTTACTCTTTATTATGTGGTATTGCCAAGACTCAGAACAGCTTACAACAAAATATTTCTGGATCCTTTGAAGAGTTTTCTCTACTGCATATCAGTACCAAAGGCATAGGACCACTAACCACACTAAAGCACTGGTCTTGCAAACAGTCTAGGATGTCCACAAACAGAGCAGCCTGACACTTGTCCTTCGAAGTGAACAGAAATAGGTTTGCTTGGGTTTTTTTAATGAATGCTTGGAAAAGTGGAAAAATATATAATAGGTTCTGCAGCATGGTGAATTATTAGTATTAATGTTATTCTTATTTATGCTTACAGAGACTATTTTCTTGGTATTGTTGCATGATAAATGACAAGCAGATTATGACCTTGAATGATAACCAAGCGGTGATAACCCTGGGCAACAATATAAATTGTGTTTACAACTTGACCTTGCCATCTTATGACATGTGAACACAGCTGTGGACAGCACAGGTAAAAACTAGGAACTGAATAAGGGCACTCACTTTCATAAATTAGCCTTCTTTGTAGAAATGTAAAGAAATGTAGAGAAATCAAATAATGCAGTCATATTCACAAAAACCTCTGAATACAGCGAAATCAGAAATGTCAAAACATTTGCTACATCTTGCTGACTCTTGTAATTTCAGAATAATACTAATGTTTAAAGCAATGTCAAAATAGAGGACAGTATTTGTTTTCAAATGTCTGGCATACACTTTTCTCTATGTCTTCCAAGTTCCATTGTTGAGAGGAAACAGCACAGATTTCCAGTGATATAAAAGCAACCCACAGCCACAGGCACAGCTGCGCATCCCAAAATAAGCAAAATAATGGGACTTACTGCAGTATCACCTGCTAGATAAGCAGAAATAATGGTGTCATTGTCCAAGTTTTGCATCATTTCTGTGGTTTTATGAAATCAAATGAAGGCACCAAATATTTATTGGTCTTTTCAAAGAATTGCCTAAATCTTCCCAGTTCCAAAATGTAGAGAGTGCTAAACCAGATTCCTTTTAAAATGCTCTGAAACATAAAAATCTGTATCAAGGTTCCTGTTTAATGACTTGCAATAAATTAGCCTCTCCCTCCTCACTGGCTAGTTTTTACTACAAGACAAGATGAGGCTGAAACACTTGAAGGTTTAAAGGGAGCAGGTACCAATAGAGATATCACTTAAATGCTGTTTCCTCAGTGCTATGAAGTGATAAGGACATATCCTATGATTAGCTTGGTGCATACTAAGGTAGATGTTCTATGACTGTTCATTCAGATGTTTAAAAATAACTTAGCATTATTGCAAAATCTATGTGCCATTTTTACACCAGCAAGCTGCAGAGCCTTCGTTTCAGCAAACACCACCCGAGGGAACTTTCAGTAAAGAGATGAAAAATGTTATAGGGTTGTTGTTTTTGTTGTTGTTTTTTTTTTTTTTCTTTTTATCTTTGCCTAATTGTGTCTCCATTTTACACTACACTCTTTATTCTCTGCCCTTTTGACATAGCCAGCTGCCTTTTGGAGCTCTGTGAAGAAATAGGCTGGCTTCACGCTGTAACAGGCACCAGCTCCCAAAGCCTGGTCTATTGATGAGTCACATTGCTGCTGTGTGCCTGCAAGCACATCTCACAACTTCCTACGCCGCTTCCTTTCGAACTGCTGGGGAGCAGAGGGGAAAAGTGTGTGTGGACCATAAAGTACAAAAACAACCTCGGTAGTAAAATCTCCTGCCCCATCATAGAGCACAATAACCAGCGACACAGTGGAATGTCTGCTTCAGAGCCAGTGCAGGTTCATCCTGTTATCCGCTGGGCAGCCGCGGGAAGTGACGTCAGGTGCACACAGCCCTTGTTTGAAGGCAGGGAAATACACCAAGACATTTCAACTCAGGCAGGAAGTCTCTTTGTTAAAGATTGGGTTGTACTCACGTCAGGCCTTGATCTACCCCTTTCCCCAGCTGGCCATCCCCAGTTCACCCTAGGCCAGGGCTACCACCCTCAACTCAGAGAATGCACTGCCTTCAGAAAGGCTCAGTGCCACCACGGCCACGCTTGCTCTGAAGAACACAGACAAGCTGTCAGGAGGAAATATTCTCACACAGCCCTTTCTCTACAAGCTCTTCTCTAAGAAGAAATTCTCTTGAGCTATGGCTGAGTCGAGAACATGCATGCAGATCAGCCTTTCTATTACCACACTCCAAAACTGCAGCTATCCAGAGCACCAAGCCTCAAAACCAAAACTTGCCTTACCGCCACACTCTCCTGCATGCACATACACCCTGAGTATTTCCATTTTCTCTGCCATTTGGCAGTATCCAAATAACAAACCAGCATTATAAAATGGTCACTACTGAACTATTGTGTGGGGACATACATGCCAGACCTCTCTTGGCATTCATTAGATTTTCCTGTGTGTGCTTAATAAGGTTTTTCCTCTCCTGATTTCAAATGCCACCCTGCCATTCTTTCCAAGGGTCGTTTCATCCCCAATACTTCACTGATATCCACAGCCCCATAGCTGTTCAGGCAAGGCACAGAGCAACCTCTCAGGAGGCCAAGCCCTCCTCTGCTCTTTTGGGTATTCCAATTTCTCTCTAAATTGTACTGAGACTTGTACCCTTTTCAGAGAATGTGTCTTTGCTCACCAAAAACAAATTTGGTGAGCAAATTTTATAGCTTAGGTTATGACAATGTGAACTCTTAGTGACTAGAAATGCCACTCCCTGTATCTGCTCTGGACAGCCTGGTTCAGCTAAGCCCTCTGTAAAATCTCAGTTTTAGATGCCACTAGTGAGAAACACACTTCATATAATCCATCTCTTTGGAGTGCTTAAAACTAGCCATCCTGGCAAACACTAGTTTAAGGGGTGTCAGCCTGCTGGCCAAAACTAGGTTTTAATGAAACGTATCTTTTCACCACAGGACCAGTAGAGGGTTCAAGGTGTTTCTAGGGGCCTTAAAGTGTTTTGTCTTACTACACACTCCAAAGGAGAAAAGCCTAGAGTCCCTTCATCCTCCTCTTCCTTTACAGTGATGCCAGCAGCAAGGTATTTGTCTGAGTTACAGTGAGGGCACAGACTGCAGCCTTAAGCTAAGAACAGCAAGGGCTCTTGAAACCACAGGGCAATTTTTGGTGCAAAACTCAAAGACTGGTCAAAACCCCAATAGGAGAAATTTAGCTTTAAAACTTCTACCTGCCCAGCAAGACACTGCAAGATGTAAGTCTGGAGATGAACAACATCTTGAAAGCCTCAGGTTCCTCTCTGCACCACCAGAACCGGTGAGGCAGAAAGTGTCCCTGGTGGAATGCATGCCAAGGATGGTCCTGGAGCAGCTGCACATTGCACTCTGCAAAACCCTTGCTACCAAAAGGCATGGAAATGCCTACACTTTTGTTCTGGTAACTCTAGAGAAGCAGTGGTGGATACTTCATTGTGCTCACAAGGAGTGTGCAGAGTGGTGACATGAATTTCCCCAGGGGTCTGAGCAGGTAAACTGAAGGCCTGCAATCCATCCAAAGAGGAGGTCAGTATGACATCAGCTAGTGCATAACTACATCAGTGCTTTCCAGTTTGCTGTTTCTTGGAATGAAAGCATCCTTCAAAATACCCACTGCACTCTCTGTGGTTGGTCCACCAGCAGTCCTGTTTATTGAATTATAGAATAAAGTTGTTGTGGTATTTAAAAGAGGCTTCCCCCCACCCCCACCCCCCACTATAACCCAAAAGCTGGAGTTTAAAATTCCTATTGTATGAACATTAATATGAAAAGAATGCTGTCTCCTATTATGGAATTGTGTTATAAAACTGGAATGCTGTCCCTGCCCCGCCTGGCTCACAATCATCCGGACGTTGCCAAAAATCATCCTGTACTACAGAGTGTGTGTCTCACGATGGGAACTGCCTCCTGACTCACAAAGACAAGAGGCCTCAAATGTGTAAAGCTGGCAGAGGGGTTTTTTTAATCTGTCGGTAACAATCGGGCGACGTGCTTAATTGCTCTGAATTCTGATCTCTCCTCTGTGTGCAGCCTCACAACCAGCAAGCTGCAGCTGTGTGCCTCTGCTTGTGAACTGCACCCATTGTCCCTCCCAGGAGACTGAGAAGAGGTCCAGCTAATACGCCTTTGTCTGCCCTGCTTGGTGCTCTTGGCTTATAAGCAATGACCTAAAAACATTATGTCCAAAGTTCAGAGCCTTGGAAAGCTGTCAGGAGCCTTCCTCTTCAGTGCTTTGAGCTTTAGCAGTGCACCTTGAAAAGGCAGTGTGTGTGAAGGGACTTTCAAGCATTCTTTGCATGTAGCAGGGCTTGTTTCTAAAATCCCTCTTTTAGGGCAGCAACTGCAAAACAAAATTTCTGAGGCGAAATTCTGACTGCAGCAGTATCCGTGTTTGAACTGAGTTACTCTGGATGCTGTCTGCTGGTAACCCACTGGAGCTTGTTTACTGCATTAGGGATTGATTTCCCCCAGCCACATTCTAAAAAATCTAGATGTATCATTTATTATATGTCTGTGCATGTCTTTGCTTTAACAACTTGTTTCTCGCTTCAGATTTTTTTTTTCCCCCGCTATTTCAAACCCCAAAGTTATCAAGTCAGCTCAGAAGCAGCCTCTTGGGAGGGCTTTTTCCTCTCCTGCCCACAGGGCTACATCACATGCCTCATACCCCCAGACAAGGACTGGTAAAATTGCTGGGGTATTTTTGAGGGAACTTGTTCAATTACGCAGAGCACATTCTAAGCCATACAGCCAAGTCCTCCTCCGCACAGGGATGATGTAAGCACATCCAGGAAACTTGGGATGCCAAAAATCTCAAACTGGAGGAAATATTTGCAGGTCGACATGGCTGCAAATTGGGCAGAATTTAGGACCCTGGGGAATATTCCACTCACAGCTTCAACCCGAGCCTAGAGAAGACCAACACAAACAAAGACAGCACTGGTCAGGTCTCAGAACAGCCTTGCTAGGATGGACTGAAAAGCAGTTTTTCAGACCAGGGCTGAAGAAAGAAACATTTTTCATGAGCTTATGTGTCAGGAGGGTGCACAAGGAAAACACAAAAGGTTAAGAAGATGAAAATTGTCAGGATTTTGCATTGACAAAGCTGGATAAATTATTTGAATAGAGGAACACTGGATGTAAATAAAAATAGGATTGTACTACTCTGAGAGCACTGGGACATGTGCCAATTACAGATACCAAGGCAATAGATGGTCAGGAAATATGACACATGGACCCACTTGATTACTTGATAGATGCTTTTTAAAGCCTCTTGTCTGCCTTCATTCAAAGTTATTTCCTATGTGGTTCCCAAAACGAAGGAATCTCTGGCAAAGATAAACAAGACTGATCTGCCTTCCTCTGCAGGCTAAAGCAAAGATCAGAAAATACAGCCCAAGCAGAGAAAATTAAAACACAGAAGAGGAAATGCCAATCATTTTCCTGACTAATAAATGCCAGGAGGAGAAATCCAAGGTTCACAGAAGGACCCGTGTCTCTATGGAGTCTGTATATTTCTTCTCTGCAAATCTCTGAACTCCACAACACTGACAGTTCAGTTTTGCCAATTATGCAACTTTTTAATGCTTCTGTTGCTTTTATGACATGTGTCAGCTGACCGTGCAATCAAACCAAATAAGACTACAATAATAAAATAACCCGCATTAACTAATTACCTTAATAACAACTCGGTTAAGAGTGAGACATCTGATAGGAGAGATAGAAGCAATAATAAAAGGGCACTGTCAACTGCATGAACAGGCTTGCACTGCTTCCCAGCCCGATGCTCCAAGGATATTAACCCTTGGACTTCTGGGTGAGAAGTCTTGGGAGGTAACACAGGGTGAGGTTTTCTAGAGAATCCTAAGGAATCCAGACCACAGGGATTAAAGCTAGGGAAAATTCTGAGGGTGGAAATGAGATAGGAAAGACATGCCAACAGAGCTATTTCCTCTGTTGTCTGTGAGCTGCCTTCTGCAGCAGGCAGAAGTAAGCAGGCATGTGGGCTGCTGGGAATGAGCCGTACCAGAAAATAAACACAAGTTGCATGGGGCAGGCTGTGTAGTGAAATCACACTTAATACGCCTAAGGCATGAAGGATCACCCAAGGAAATCTTTCCCATCCTTCATCAGGCCCCACTGATCTCCAGGACACAGGAATACTGCTGTCCCCGCAGCTTGCAAGAACACCAGCCTCCCAAATCTGGTGGAAAAGCACACAGCTATAACACCAAGCACCATGTCCTTCAGACCTGGAATTTGAGCTGAATCAAGACAGAGACAGTGTCTCATTTCCTCCTGGAAATCCTTCAGAGGTCTTCCAAGACTATCCCCTAGGGTGAGAGTAAGTTTGCCCTATGCACACAGCCAGCACAATCTGTTCCATGTTTTGGAGCCTAAAATCATCCTTCAGTGGCTGAAAACTGATGAAAAAATGAGTTGTGCTTGTCAGGATGACAAACAGAGAATCTTGAACATCTCTCATTTTTCTTCCAGAAGATCTGATCCGAAAGTTTGCTTCTGCACCGAAAGCTAAAATAAGAATATGTCCAGGCAATGTCTGCTTTATACAGCCATGCTTCTTCATGGTGGTATCTGTCATGCTCTACTGGCCTGAAACTCTCAGAGGCAAAGCTCTGTTAGTCACTTAAAACAGAATGAAACAGATCCAGACACCACAAGAGATCTCAGGGAGGATTCACACCACAGTTTAGAGGATCTAGCTTAGTTTCCTTCACTGAGAATTTGCCTCTATACTCAACCTAAAGACATGAAGTCTCCAAAGGTCATGCAACAGCAGCTCATGGGAGGGTTGTTGTCTTCCTTCAATGACCACGGGGGGAGCCTAGAGCAACAATCAGGAAGACTAACATTAGCCTGGGAAGGCTAGTCTCTACAAGTTTCCCTTGTAGTCAAGGAAGGGTGAGAGGCAGCTTTGGCAGGAATTTCATGTTACCTTACAGCTCTGCACAGCTCCTGCTCAGTCATCCTTCTCCCCAGACTGTTCAAAGAAGGAGGTGAGGGAAAGTGACATCTCTAGATCAAATATGTTCTTTATTTATAGCAGTATCAGTCATTTACATCTGCCATATTAGTCTCTGGGAATACCTCTGGTCCCAAATCCAGCCCACTGTGGGCTGTGCTAGGGATGGGCAATTTTGATGACATCAGCAGGAACAGCTTCCATGTGTGGCTCTGTGCACACCAGTTTCCCCCTGATGGGTAATGGATTGTGTATTCTGCATCACAATGTTACACGTCCCAGTGCAATGCAGCATCTAGGTGTTCAAATTAAATCTTTGTTTCTCCAGCTCCTTCCTCTTCCCAGATGCCCTGTTGGCTTACTCTGGCACATGTGGTCAGTGTGTGCTGTATGTCAGAGGCAGACTCACTGCCATGGGTGGGCAGAGGGGAGGAAGGTAAAAGGCCTGCTTGGCACTGCCACTGTCATTGTGACTGCACCCAGCCCAGACCACCCCCATTTCCCTCCTGGTTTGGCATGTTTCTCAGGAAACAGTACCCAGGTTCAGACCATTTTCAGATGCCAGGTGGGGTATCTGAGGATATCTATATCTAGGGAGGCTTGAGTCACTCCTTGTAGTCATCGGTTGTCTGAATGCTGTAGATAGAAGCCTTCAAGTGAAATTAGATTTCATGCAACTCAGGTTTACCCAAGAGTTAGATAGGACTTTTGTAAAATCACCTGCACTGTCCCTTCACTCTAACCCACGTTCTGGGGCTTTCCCACCACCAGAAACATGAGTGCACCACGCTTGTGAAACTCCTGAATAGGCAAGAGGCTTGCTTCTCTTCCTACGGAGCAATCTTCATTATGGTAAATGAAACAGGCTGGAGGAGCATTGATCTGCCTGCTCAGAACTTTCACAAGCACACTCGGCCCCAGGGCACAACCCAGCAGTCCTTTGGACCTTTCAGGGGCTGGCAGAGCTGCAAGGTCAGATGCAGCCATGACCACAGTGCATGGGCTGCAAGGAGACTCCTTCTTAGGTTATGCAGAGCTAGTACTGAGACTAGTCAACATTTCACCCAGTAGCCATAAGACTGTCTCTACTCTCCTGAAGGCATCCATGCCCACCAGACCATCAGATAGAATGAAAATTCTACTTTTCCACCTCCAATGGCTAAGCAAATGCAGATTTTCATATCACAGAACCTCAGTTTAAATTAAGAGAGAGCAAAAGTCAGCTGGGGTCTCATCCTTAAGAACAGAGAGAACCCACGTGAGAGTGGATGTGTGAAGGGGAAAAGGACACCTCAAACACAGTGTGAACTGAGTGGGTGAGAGGACTGTGAGTTTGCTTGCCCTATCTGAATTTCTCAATCTTTCTTAGGTTCATCTGTCACTTCCACCTGAGGGTTATTTACAATATTCAGAAAGCACTAGGAAATGGAGATATCTAGTACAGAAAAAATGGCAAACACTAAGCAATGGAGTTCCAGAAATTCCTGTCTCACTCCAAACTCTCTATTTCAAGATTCTTTGGAGATATTCTGTGACCAAAGTCTGTAAAAATACTTATGTGCATAGGAGTTAGCTTAAAGCCTTAGCCATATGGTCATTCCCTCTCCTCTTCACACAGACTACTCATCTTTAATGGGGTACAGCAAAGACTTCACCCATTGGTGACTAGGCAAAAATAGATGGGGCATCACAGAGCACCTTCTTCCCAAAAGGGCATCCCTCAAAACTTGCCCCATCATACATGTAATTATACATGAGGTATGATTAACTTGTGGAGCAGACCAAGCACCCTCTTCTTCAAGTTTCTTGCTATATTCTGCAAGCTGGAATTAAGAAAGAGGCCATCCTGGGTCTCAGAGGCTACACCTGTGTTGGGAAGCTAACCCAGTACAGGGCATAGCTCAAACATGAGCATGAAATCATCAAGAGTTTAAAGGCTCCTCTCCTCCCTATTACAGTTTGCTTGACTGCCAGCTAGTATTTTCTCAGGCAGTGCCTGGGCATAATTTAGGCAGAGACCAAGCATCCTTGCTAATAGGGAACATGGGTGAGACCACCCAGCTTCTGACAGCAAAGAGGTTTAGCCATATAGACAGCCACATGTAAGCCATGTGGTACCACTTAGCCTCTGAGTCCAAGTGGATCTGGCCTAATAGCTAGAAGATTCATCTCATGGAGACGCAAATGCTGCTGGCCCAGACTGACCACAGACTCTGGCAGCCATGCATTGGTGAGAAGTAGCCCTCATACCTACTCTTTCTTTCACAGACGTCAGGTGTCAGAATGCCTTTTAAAAAATACAACATCTCATGGAGAATTCTCTTCCACTATTCCAGCTTCTTCCAGCCAAACCCCCTATGAAGGGGTGACACCCCAGTGATGCTAACAGCCCCAGACCACATGCAGCACTAAACCAGAAAAATATTTGCACTGTTGACAGTTGTCTTTTCATATTGTTTTATAGCTGGAAATGGAAAGCAGACATTTGAACAATCAGAATGTCTTTGGCAGACTAGCCTTGCTTCCTAGGCTGGCAGCTAAAGGTCCTTCTTCTGTATCAACCAGTGAGGTGATGGGCAGCCTGTAAACCAGAACCATGTGTCTCCTTTCATAAAAGCATGGAACCTCTTGAGTTGGAAGGGACACACAAGGAGTCAAACTCCTGGCCCTGCACAGCTCCAAGAATCACACCATGTGCCTCAGAGTGTTGTGCCAACTTCATCTTTCTTCTCTTCTAAGATCTGAACTCAACAGGAGACTTTTACACTCTAGTGACTAATTGGAAGTGTGTTGGACTGCACAATGAATTACTCAGCACAGGGGCAAGCACACCCTTTTTTTGAGGCCTTTCACAGAAAAGGTCAGTCATGGAGAGAATAAATATGGTAAGTACAAGTTACTCCCACCAGAATCAGATTTATAAATACCTAATAATTAGCCATAATTATGCAAAACATAACTGATAGACAAGGATAAAGGAGTCACTTATAACATTACCTGTGGCAAAAATAATAGCAAAAAAGTAAAAATCTACCCCCCACCCGCCAGAGATTATGTATGGACCATCTCAACACGCATTCTGGCAACCCAGGTCCTTCCAATTAAATGACATCAGGGAGGCATTACAAATAGTGTGGGCCCTTTTTCATTGCTGCTTCTGACTAACTGATGTAATGCTGAACTGTTTATCACCATAATCCCAGCCTACATATCCTAACCACTGAGTCAGTATTTAACTGAATCTTTCAAATCAAAACAGTTTTTTAGCAAATACTGCATGTGGTTTTCATCCCGTGGGTTCACAAACTTCAAATAATTATTACTTATATTACTCTAACAACATGGGTTAGTGCCTGTGTGCTGGCCTTGGGCTGGGTTGTTGCATTGGACGGGGAACAAAGATGCCTTGCATTCCAAATAATGTATGTTATAGCAGCTTCTCATGCAAAAGGTGACAGAGGGACAGCAGGATGTTCAGGGACAGCTTGAGCCACCATCCACTCCCACTATCACTGTGTTTGTCAAAAGTCTGAATTAGAGGATTGCTCCAGGAAGGCAGCCTGAAGGACAGAGCTGAGAAATTTCTTGCCTTAATTCTGTGATGTCTAAGACAAACTGCTTGGAAAGTAAGCCATATGGGGAGTGGCTGAGAGAATCTGAATTGTTTAGGCTGGAGGAAAGGAAGTTCAGGGGAGACTATTGCTCTCTACAAGTGACGGAAAGGAGATTATAGCAAGGTGGGGGTCAGCCTCTTCTCCCAGTCAACAAGCAACAAGGACAAGAAATGGACTCAAGCTGCACCAGAAAAGGTTCAGGTTGGACATCAGGAGGAACTTCTCCATGGAAGGGGTGGTGAAGGATTGGAACACAGTGGCCAAGGAAGTGTGGAGTCGCCATCCCTGGAAGTGTTCAGGAAATGACAGAACATGGCACTTAGTGCTCTTAGTGCTATGATTCAGTTGGCACGGTGGTGTTCAGTCGATGATTCTTTGCTGTAGAACTGCAGCACACGCTACTCAGCATGTGTCTGCTAGCTTATGCACAGCAGGTCTGAAGTTAGCCTTCTCTCTGAAGGATGATCCTCCTAGGCTAGGGAGTGTGCCTCTGGTATGAAGAACCATGATCAGCTGTGTGTTATCAAGATCTCTGGTACAGACCACTGTGGAAACTCAGGCTACATCCACCAAGGATCTCCTCGTAGCTGGACCTATACCAGCTGGTAGAGAGCCAGCAGGGGCATCTGGAGGATCTGCAATAACTCAACCAGGTATTTCTTCTGAAGCATCACAGGTGCATTCAGAAGAGGGTGATTGAGGTTGCCGGCAAATTCAGAGGTAAGAGGGTGGTCATGATTCTGATCAGAGCAGGCAGAGGTTTAGTCAATCCCACACAGTTGAGTAGCTCGACAAAACCCAAAGGTTCTGGCCCAAGCCTGCTCTGAGGACCAGCCCCACACAGGGATCATTGGAGAAGCCAAAGTATGTCCACCTCATATATGGATCCATGCTTTCCCATGCAGTCAGCCTGCAGGGGTCAAACACAGACTCACATCCCACATCACTGTTTTGATAATGGCCTCATGTCCTCTATAAAAAAGCAGAGCTGTGTCTTTCCCAACACACAGAGGAACACTACACAATTAAACCATGAAGGCAGACACACTACAGCCAACCCAATGTCAGCCATGCAGGCAGGAAAATACAAGGGCAATACTTTTAAACACATCTAAGCCTGCCCTCAAGTCCTTTACCCCACAGAGTGGTAGTTAGGTGTGAAAGGTGGGCTGGGAGGATGCTCAGAACCTCATGGGGCATGGGAGGCAGGGACAAAATCTGGGGTGTGCAGATGACTAGTGTCAAGTGTGTGCCCTGGGTTAAACAGGTTTCAGCTATTCCTTAAGTGGATGGGTGTGACCCCAGCTCTCGTCAGAACCCACAGATGCCCCAGGCAGTGCAGCCCAGAGAAGATGACAATGAATGTGAGTAATTCTTGAAATTTGTGGGAAGACTATTCAGACGTCTGACTTCCTGCTTCTGCATGTACAGAGGAGATGTTTTTGTCTAAAGGAGTGGTAACAGTTTTCACTGATATAAAGCCTCATACACCAGGGGCAGAGGAGCGCAGAGCCCAGGAGAAGGGGAAGAGGGGGGAAAACACAGCAAAGTCTGCAAGGGAGTAGTGCTGACCCCGTGTGAAGAGGGAAGTAGCCTATGTCTGGGAAAGAGTTCATATCTAGAAATTCCCCTTGGACCGAAGGGGAACCAGCCACTGAAGTGAGACTCTGAGTCAGAGCTCTTTTCCCATGGTGCTGCTGGCCAAGGCAATCACAGGGTTACCTCTGTCTCAAGGGCAGATTGCATTATTTAAGTCCAGCCTAAAAGCCTTTTAATAAAGGTTAATATGGATGGGAATGTCAGCTTTATAAAACAGTTCATTGTTTAAACATCATCAGAAGATCTTGATGGAGTTTTAAAGACTGCAGTGAAGGAAAACATTTTGTTTTGAATGCAGCCAAAGGATGAAATAGGACTTCTCTCTGTGGAAGTTTTATGGCATATTCTCCAGGGCACCATAGGTAAGAAGAGAGAGAACATCTGAGGTTAACAACAGTAGTACTTTTTACAATTTGAGCATGCAGAATCTCTTCCCAGCAACTGGAGCTACTTTAATATGAAATGCATCATTAGAGCGATAGGACTCTGATGATGGACGACACTGAGAGATCTCCAGAGTAACCCTGATGGGAGCTGGTGCTCAGAGAATGCACCACATTAATTTACAAGCCTGTCACGATTGCTCTGAGTTTATTTTTAACTAAAACAACCTGGCCTTCAGCAATCTATGCCAGGGATACCCTGACTTTGCAGAACATGCAGAGCAAGCACTGTAGCATATGCTTTTGTTTTCATCAGACAAAGGCTTCAAGTTAGGAGTACTGAATATTAAAGTTATGGTTGTTTTTTTCCATCTCTGCTTTATTTTTAGTAATTAGTGACCATCACTAAGTCCAGATCACATATAATGCAGTCATTAGCATGGTACTGAACGACTGAGTGCGTAAGGAGGTAGGCAAAGATCATCTGGCCCAACACCCATAGCCCAGCACAGGATCTTCTATATATCACCCCTTCCTAGGAGACCTGTCTCTAATTGAAGAACATATGTTTGGCCACACCAAAGCCACACACTGTCACAGGCTGGGGCAGAGTGGCTGGAGAGCTGCCTGATGGAAAAGGACCTGGTAGTGCTGGTCAACAACAACTGAACCTGAGCCAGAGTGTGCCCAGGAAGGCCGATGGCATCCTGGCCTGTATCAGCAATAATGTGGCCACCAGGACCAGGGTAGGGATTGTCCCACTGTACTCAGCACTGGTGAGGCCACACGTTGAATCCTGTTCAGTCTTGTGCCCCTTAGCACAGGAAGGACATTGAGGAGCTGGAACAAGTCCAGAGAAAGGCAGCAGAGCTGGGGAAGGGCCTGGAGCACATTTCCTATGAGGAGTGGCTGAGGGACCTGGATGGGTTTAGCCTGGAGGAGGTTCAGGGGAGACCTTGTTGCTCTCTACAGCTACCAGAAAGGAGGGTGCAGCCAGGTGGGACTCAGTCTCTTCTCCCAGGCAACCAGTGATAGGACAAGGGACACAGTCTTAAGCTACACCAGTGAAGGTTTAGGTTGGATATTAGGAAGAATTTCTTCAGAGAAAGGAAGATTAGGTATTGGAATACCACAGGAATGTGGTGGAGTCACTGTCCCTGAAGGTTTTTAAGGAAACAGTGGACATGATGGTGTTCAGTAAAGTTTGGACTTGATGTTCTCAGAGATCTTTTCCAACCCAATTGATTCTGGATGAGAGCCTGGTCAGGAGAAACTCATGAGGACAGCTGTCTAGTTTGCTTTCAGAAAAATTTCTTTAAGGTGGTTTAGAGTCAGCATGGCATAGATTGCCTCAGTCACCAACTAGAAAATTACCTTCTTTCCATGCTCCTGGCCACGTGGTTCAACCCTTGCTCTTCATCAATTGCTATGAGTCAGACTGTGAACTCCACAGTCTCCATGATCCCACAGAACCAGGGCATCCAGGAGTTTGCAAGCAGCAGTATAAAGAATAAACAGGCACTTGTAGTCTACTCAGCTGGGATGCTTGGGTAGGATTTGTCTCCTCTGCTTAACATGTCAACACCAAATACACCTAAATATGAGGCAGTGACCTAACATCCCTTTATAATCACTGGTAGGGAAATAGATAACTTAGTAGCAAGCAAGTCATCTGTGTGGCTTTGGTCACCTGTGTGACTTTGGTCACCTGTGTGAGGATATGATAAATTGAACCCAAGAGCTGCTATTTCTCTTCATGAACAGCAGCAGAGAAGGCAGTGGTACTCATGGGAATAGAAGAGCAGGAGCACTACCTATCCATCCCCCAGTGCTGAAGGCAGCCACTCTGTGAAACCTCTTTGGTCATCCCAGTGTGAATCAGCAGAATCTGTGAAAATTTAGCAAGACTCGTGGGTAGTATTTCTTTATGTCTACAACTACAGCTCCCATTAGATTGGTAAAGCAGCTGGATATTTTTGGATCAGTGAGCTGCCAAGGTTACATGTACTGAAGGCACTTCATATACAGTGGGTGTGAAATAGAGACTGCAAGAAAATCACTGTCTATAGGTGACTTTTAATTTGTGGTGATAAAAATTGTGAAAACAGTTGTTATATAAGCTAAATCTTTTTAGCAGATGCTAAGAAAAAGGAATGCATAACAGTAAAATAAAAGGCAGCTATTTGCCAAACTTATACACAAGGACCTTAAGGAAGGAAAATATTTTTGCTTCTGCCCTGTGAATGAAGAAATAGGCTTTGATAACTGTATAAATGAAAACCATGTGTCACTGGATTGAGTTTGTGGACCTGGAATAGAGAAAAAACCCAAAACCACAAATAAAACAGATGCTCTCATCATGACTGGTTTCTGATTCAAAGACAGCTCCCCAGCAGTGTATAACTCAAAGAAAGTGAAGTGAAGAGGAAGTCCAAGTTTCCATGAAGCAACAGGGAATACGGCATTGTGCAACACTTTTCCAAACTGAATGTACATTTAGGCATTGCCCAATCAAATGATAGACAACAATGTATGCAATGAAAAACTGATTGAATCTTGCTGTAAGACAACTCAAATGATGCTATTAAATATCTTAATCTTGGAGCTGACAGAATTGTGGCATGGCGTTCTATCAGTCGAACCTATAATGAGGCAGTGGTATTACACACACACACACTACCTCTTTGAACTTCTAACACAAAACTGGAGGCTGGAGGAATGGCATGTGGCATAATCAGCCAGTATTTTTCAGGTATAGGAATTTTCTCACACATCCAACTGTAGGTTAGGAAACTCTCTTATTAATTATAGCAGATGGAGAAGCACTTCTCTTCATACTCCAAACATTTTCAATGGGTATTTTCAACAACACAGGGCAATCTTCATGATTAGGATTGAACTGGTGAATTTATGAAAAAAGCAGAGCAGCCCAAACCCCACAAAAATGATAGACCTCTCTTATGCCATCCTGTGAAAGCCCATGCAGAAGACCAGAGAGCAACAAGCCAACTGCTCTCCATTAGAAGTTATCCTCACAGACATCAGGGCGGACTGATTCTCCTCCCATTTTCATGAACAAGTCTGAAGAGGATTTTCATTAAAGTAAATGAGAATAGACTGAGTGAAAATAATTAACATGAAATTATGTAATGTACTGAACAGCAATATTCTCAGAAGAAGGGAGCAGGCATTTTGGGAAAGTACGAGCTAGTGTATCACAAGTTACTGGAATGCAGGTGGAGATACATGGAAGTGCACAGTATCTATACAAAATCACACTAGATGATTTGATAGTCCTTTTCAAATGTATGAATCTATTAATTGTTTCAAAAGAGCACAGCAAAATGCTCTATTAAAAAGATCAGCTGCTCTGTGAGCACTCTGACACTCTCAAGCAGCCAGACCAAGACCAGATGAGTAGCACACAGCCTGACTGGAGGGTGTGTGCTGTGCACTCTCATGGGAGGCAGCTCTGCTGGCCCCTCAGACCCCAGGGCTTCTGGGAGCATACCTGTCTTTGGTAATTCCCATTACACCATCACTTACCTGATGCCAAGCCTCTTAACGTTCTTGATCCATTTAAACTCTGCCTTACAAAAGTGGTGTTTGAAGAAAACTGTTTTAAAACAATCCACACAGGACAGATGAATAATGCTGGATTTCAGGCAGTTTTCTCTGCAAACAGGAGTTTAAATTTCTTTTGGTAATAACCCCTTTTGGCTTGCCCACATGTAGACGGTAATTATTACTGCTTTTTACAGCTAGGGTATTTTAATCCCAACACATCTCATTCCCTCTCCCACATAGACAGTCTTTGAAGCAACAATAACAAGTACCAGCTTCCCTAGGCCAGTTTGCAAACTTGCCTTAAGGCTAAAACAGTCAGAGCAGGCTTAGTAGGTCAGAATTGGATTTCCCAAATATGAACCATTCCAGAAAAAAAGTATTTTTCTTACTGGCAACTTATTAATCATTAGAGAAAAAGAGAAGTATTGGGAGGGTAGATGTTGTGTGTGTCCTCCCCCCCCAACCCCATGTGAATTATGTATGGAAAATAACTGAACAAAATGCTCTGGCTCTGCTGAAGTCAACAGGAGTCTTGCCACCAGCTTCCAACAGAGACACATTTTCACCCACTCTCTCCAGAGAAACATCTCATATGTCACCATTTACTAGTAGCAGCACAGAGTTCACCACCAGGCCTGCCATTACCATATAAAACATAAAGGAAAGCTGAGGTATCTCTGTGGGATCTGGCAGCCCCACAGAACTCATCCAGATTTGTTTGTTTTCAATTACCATTACAGTCAAGGGCACTAAAAACACTGTGGAGTCTGGGAACAAACTGTTTTGGTTGCCCTCAGACACACATTATCCCATCACAGCTCTGCAAACAGCATCATAGTGGTACCCAGCTGGAGGAGCTCCAGCAGGACCAGAGCCACGGGGCTTCAGCCAGGGGGACCTCATCCATTTCCTACCTACCAGAGGGGAGACTGACACTTCAGCTTCCTCACATTTCCCTGGGCACTCTCTTGGGACCCACACAGGGATTGATGTATCTCCCTGAAAATCCAGGGTTGCACATTCTGGCTTCTCTCCAAGTTCAGTCTTAATGCTATTGCTATCTGTCCCTAGACAGATGTGAAGGTGTGCCTCACCTTGAGCACAGCAGGCTCAGGGAACATGAGCCTTTGGATAAACTGAAAGGACAGACAGAGCAAGCAGCATGATCACTGGAAAATTTGTTAAAAACTAGTTCACAATGAAGCACAACTTTGTTATCACACCTGGTGATGCAGCCATTCAGTCCCTTGCTGACAGACCCAAGTTAAAGCCCTCATTCATCCTCAGCTGATGCATTTTATTCCTCCGTTTTCTAATGCAGTCAAACCTTCGTGATGAAAAGCACACCCAGCAGATGTAGTGCCATGAAAATGTTGCTCTAATGAACTGGCAGGAAAGACAGTTTCTCAGAAAGAAGATCTCTGAGCAGCCCGATTCACAATTACTCTTCACATCCACAGGCTTTCATGCTAATTAGGACTGACACCTTTAATTACCAGTATTGAAACCCTCAAGAGCCAACAGATCACAGCCTAAATCCGTGATATTGTCAACCCAGAAGGCAGCTCAGCAGTTGGGTTTGGGGTTGTTTTCAGGGTTTTTTTTTGAGTCAGTGGCTTTTTTTCCTTATGACACCTTGAGAAAAGGTTTATTTGTGTAATGTCTACAAACCTAAAATAACAGGGAATATTTAAATTGAGGTAGAGGGCAATTTAAAGCCCAACTAAAACTTCTCTGCTGAAATCGCTAAAGGTAGGAGAAATGTGTATTTCCAACACATAATTAGGAAGAGACAAATAGAGGGTGTGGAGCCTTACTATGGAATGTTAATTACAAGCAGATCCTGAATCCCCGGGTTGAGTTCCAGCCAGCTGAGGACACATATTGAAATGTACTTAGAGATATACTCATTTCTACTTAATTACTTGTGAGACAAATCAGCCAAAGGATATTTCTTTAGGATGCAGAGGATAGCTCTGAGAACGATTGATAAATGTAAAAGATACATAAAGCAATATCAGTCCACCTACTTGCAAGTGAAGGGAATTTCACAACACTTTTTCTAGTGCTCTCTGTTGCCTATTTTAATGTCCTACGTGATAAGGTTTCCACCATTTCCCTTGTAAGATTAGATAAGTTTCATGGCCAGAATTTTTTCTCCCTGTGATATTCAGCCTGCGTTTTCTTCTCTTTTTTTAGAGTTCAACTGTGTTTTTCTGAAAAATAAAAACTTAGCATAATAATTTCTCTCTTTCTTCATTAACTACACCCTAAGGACCCTCTGAAAAGTCTGTCTAGAAAGACATTTTGGTTGAATTAAACTCATTCTTTTCCAGGGATGGGTGCTGAAAGAGCAACCATGCAGAGCAAGATACCTGAGTAGAAGAAAGAGAAGGTTACCTAAAATCTATCGTGTTCATGAGACCTCCCAAATTTCATGGTGTGTGAGATACTTGTTCCCCATGCAGCTCAGAGCAGGAATTTTCTGTGCTCAGATCATGTAACAGGACTAAGTGGCAGAAGGCGGCTGGTAAGGACTGGCAGCCAAGTTACTCATCCTCACCTGCACGCAGGTACCAAAGTCTACTTAAAACACATCCCTGGATGGATGCTTTCAATTGATCATAAATGGTAAGTGACTTAGATTTAGATTGGTAGACATCAGCTGCCTCAGCATGAAGTGAGGATGGAGAGGCTGTGCTGCAAATAGATGAACTTCAGGCTGAGGTACATAGGGCAGGAGCCAGTTACGTGGTCTTCAAGGGCACGGCACAGGTTTGCACTGTGTGCCTCACACACAGGCTCAATTTCACCTCCATGTGAGTCACTAGGGTCTTCCTGCCCTCATCCTCCTTCCTACCCTGCACTTTCCTCCATGAATTTTTCTGTTGTAGGACTATCTCCATGGTAAGACAGAGTCAAGCCTAGATTCTTTCTCACTTAAAGGACGCATGTAGCTTTCCTATCTCAAAATTAGACAGTTTGGAAATGCTAATGCCACACCAGGCATAGATGAAGCCTGTGTCTATAAATACATTCAAAGTCAAGTGGAAATAATCACACCTGACATGATCAAAGTGCAGTATCAGTTGATTGCCACTCAGCAGACAGCAGAAAAGTTCAGTCAATTTATTGTTCCCAAACACATCGAGGATCTCAGGCAACAGCCAGAACCTGGAAGTAACCATTGCTATCCTAAATCCACTTGAAGACAGCACATTTCCACAGGCTAACAAGGCAACAAGCTGCACTGGGGAACACAACACATGATGGCTGAGCGGTCACGATGTACAAGGTAACAGCACATGCTCCCCAGTTCTCCTGAGAAGCAATGTGTACTGGCTGAGAATGCTCCCTTGTGATCATCCAGGTGAGGAGAGGCCTCTCTCACAGCAAGCAGATTTGCACCACTGCCTGCTTGGCACTGGCTGATAAAAGACACACTAGGTGTCACATGTGTCTGTTGGTAAGCTGTTGCTTGGCTTTAGGGTAAATGCAAGATCAGACATCACCAGGAATAAAGCAAACCGTTGAAAATATGAAAAATGAGAAAGGCAGAGAAAGTAGTAAAACTGTGGTGTAGATAAAAAATCATTATCGGTTCTTTCTCTAAATCTGCCACCTCTTTATTCCCTAAAACCCTTAAACAAGACAATACTGACCCTGCTCTCTGAGTCATATGCCACAATCATCTCTGAAATAAGTACCAAAGAAACAACAGAAGACATCTAAACAAAACCAGAGAGAACACTGGTTTCCTTGACCACTAAGGCCAACCCAAAATCCCACTGGCAACAGTCTTTTGTTGACAGGAGAGAAGCATCTACACAGGAAGTGGTAAATCTGAGGCAGCACAAGAAAATGGAACTGGGATTTGAATACTTGGACTGTATCTCAATCCAGATAGATACTATGAATTGAAAAATGAGAAAAAGAAGATGTGAAAACCATGCAGACCTCACCCAAAAAGGGCACAGCTGTTCTTCACTGGAACAGCCCTTTGCTTGTAAGTGGGTTTTCAGCCCTGTCCCTGTCTTTTTCTTTCACAGTATTTTCTAAATTGTGCCCAGTCTGGATTTAGCTCTTTCAGCAGTCAAGACCTTTCACACCATCTTTGCATCTCTCTTGTTCTACACCCTGGAAGTGTGGGACAATGGAGGCCTGAAGAGGAATCATGTATGAAATGGAGACAGGGGAAAGGGCATAAAAAGAGGTGCAAGACAAATCCACCCTCATCGCAGTGGGTTATGTTTAATATATGAAAGGATCATGGGAAAAGTGAGTACAGGCAAGCTCAGCAGAAAATCTGGAGTGATTGATTTAGTTCTCTTCCCTTTGAAGAGGCCTGCATAAATTTAACTAGTCTATAAACCAGTAGGAATCTGCCTTCTTGACCTGGAGAAGTGGGCCCATAGGAAAGAATATCTTGTGGTTTAACAAGAACAAGTGCAAAGTGCTGCACCCCCTGCATCAGCACAAGCTGGGAGATGAACATATTGAGATCAGCCCTGCGGAGAAGAACTTGAGGTACTGGTGGGGGAGAGGCTGGACATGACCCAGGAATGTGCACCTACACCAAATGTGTCCTGGCTGCATCCAGAGCAGGGAGGCCAGCAGGGGAGGGGGCGAGCTCTTCTCTGCTCTGCTCTGCTCTGCTCTGCTCTGCTCTACAGGTGAGACCACACCTGCAGTACTGCACCCACCTCTGGGGTTCTCAACACAGGAAGGGCATGGATCTGTTGCAGTGAGTCCAGAGGAGGATCACTGGGATTATTAGAGTGCTGGAACACCTCTCCTATGAGGAAAGGGTAAGAGAATTGAGATTCTTTAGCCTGGAGAAGAGAAGGTTTTGGAGGGACCTAATTGGGGCCTCTCAGGAGGGAGCCTACAAGAAAGATAGAGACTATTTGCAGCAGCATATAGTGACAGGACAAGGGGAAATTATTTTAGATAGAGAGAGAGTAGGTTTAGGTGAGGTATTAGAAAGAAATTATTCACTGTGTGGGTGGTGAAGCACTGGAACAGGTTGTATTTACCTGCATGCCATGGTGGAGCAGCTGAAGAGCAGGGAACGGAATAATGGACTGTCTGTCAGGTGAAAAGATGGAAGCACTGGACATCTTTTCAATACTTAAAGGGGGCTTATAAGAAAGATGGGGAGAAAGTTTTCATCAGGACATGCTTCTGTGGAACAATGGGTAATGGTTTTAAAATAAAAGATGGTAGATTTAGACTAGCTATAAAGAAGAAATTTTTTATGATGAGGATTGTGAGACACTGGAACATGTTTCTCAGAGAGGCTGGAATGATCTCTGGAATCATTCAAGGTCAGGATGGATGGGGTTCTGAGGTACCTTATTTAACTGAAGATGTTCCTGCACATTGCAGGGGAAGTTGGATTAAATGATCTTTAGAGGTCCCCTCCAACCCAAGCTAATCTATGATTCTGAGATATTTTAGGGGTTTTTTCACTTGCTGTCATCTGAGATACAAGTATTTCCTTCAGAGTTTCCCATCCTCCTGCCTCATGTCAGAGCATCTGCCAATACATCCCCTCTGAGGAAGACCATCCAAGAATTTGTTGCCCCAAGAAAGGGGATTTTTCAGCCTAACAAAAATTTGCACAGAAGACATCTACCTGCTCAATGAAAAACTGAAGGTTTCAAGAACAGAAAACTTGAACCCCAGAACTGCGAAAACTTAGGCATCCTTGGTCCAAACCCAGAAGTTCTTTACCAAATAAACAATGTAAAGGTTGCTTTCATTTTTGTCAAAGCTCATAAACTAAATTATGCTGCTTTCATTTGTTCAATTTAAACCAAAAATCTTCTGCACAAATCAGTTCTAAGCAGCTCTTCCATTTCTCACGGAAACTGCAGCATCTTCTGGAAAGTCATTCAGGTTAACACAAAGCAGGCCAAACACATTGAAGGGGTGAAATTGAGAAAGGGGAACACTTGCTGCACACTCTTCAGTGTTTTAACATTTGTCCTTGACCTTTTAACAAAGCAGTAAAGGAAGGAAGGAGAAAGCACAGATTGCCATTAGTGTTGTTTTTATGCTAAAGGAAATTTTACCAAGTTTGTGACCATCAAAACTGACACTAAACTCATCTAAGGAAGGTTGGGTTTTGCTGTACTACAGCCAGAGACTCAGCAAAAACAAGTTGGCTGTTCTTCCTGCTTCCCCCTATCACACCAAACATATCTCCACAGTACCCAGACTCAAACATATACCCCAGGTACATCCTAGCACTATATTGGGGCAAGAGTGGAGTGTGCAGCAAGTCTCTTCTGCCTTCCCACACTATGATTTCCATGGAAAAGGGGGGCACTTCAGTGTTATTTGGGCCCCAAATCCCCAGGAAATCTGCAGCAGGCATGAAACATACATATCTAGAAAAGGATATCCAAAGCCACCTGCCCAGGAGCACAGAGTCTGTGGGAACCCAGCAGTGACCTATATCCCTTATTTGCATCCTCCCTCATGATATCTCTCTTGCTTCCGTTGTCTGTTTCAGAATGACTCAAGCAAAAGCACTTGCTCGTCAAAGACAAAGTGTTGCCTGGTCAAGCAGTGTATGACCTGGTCTCACACTCAGCACTTGCTTGGGAAAGCATTTGTAACAGTAATGCTTATTCCACAAGAACAGTGTTTCACTTGTAAAATTCAAAAATGCCAGATTTATCTTTGCTTGAGCAACTTTAATCCTTTCCTTTCTTTCTCATTCAACTCTCTGATGCATGGAACCAGGTTTGCCCTAGCCTATGCAGCAGATGACAAATATCTTCATCTTGTAGGAGAGAAGCCATGCCAGAGAGCTCATATGAGACACAAGAATGACAGCTGAAAGCTACAACCTAACAGAAAGTTTATGCTTATACCAATAAATTAATGAGGGATATCTCTGCCTCCTGCCAGGACAAGGGGTCTGGTTCTTCCAGAGGATGCTAACAGCCACTGCCCTATAAACAGCCTGTCTGTGGCCACCCCACTGACTGCTTGGCCATGAGCTTCTCCTGGGCTCTCTCTGGTGCCCCACTGGCCCTAAGATAAAACTATCGATTCTGGATAACACAAGGGTTGTCCTGAATCCCAGCAAAGTGGTGCTTCTACAGCACAGACCTGGTGGATAGAGGGTGTTGCATGCCCAGAGGTGAGCAAGACGCTGCAGGTGCTGAAGGCTGGGATGGATAGTATGGGAAGTAGGGGAGGAACCTTACCCAACACTGGTTCACTTGTGGATCTGGCTGGGAGCAGTCCTAGGGAGAGCTGTTCCCATATTGTTCTCTGCAGTGTGGGTGGACAGACCTGATCCTTGGTTTACTCCCTGAGCTCTTTTATTCAGGGATGCAGGAGAACGCTTACAGGGACTGTGTGCCACCTAAAAGGTCACCAAATAGCATGATCCAGGAGCAAAGGGAACCCTGTAAACAGTAATAATCTTCCCAACACCCAAAGATAAGAACCCCTGACACTGAAGCACTGAGATTTTCTCAAGACAGGATTTGGTTTATTTTTTTCTCTGACAGTAGTTTGTAAGTAACTCAATTTATAAACAAGTATAAACCTAAGTAGCTTTTGTTCTACACCGGCCTGTCACACCACTCCTTAATATTAGATAGGATGGGTTGCTTATTCATGCTCTTTATTTATTATTTTTCCTTTTTGATAGGTTTCTGTCTTTGAGCAGGCAGGTAGAGCCTTCAGTCTGTCCTTACTCACAAAGACTTAATTCAACCAAGAACCTTTCTCTGAGTACAGTTCTTGTTACAGCACCCTGCTGTCTCTGAACACAGGCTGTAACAATGGTGTGTAGCAATGATGTGAATCTTAATAAATTAACATTTATTAAGATCCCAGGAGAAGTTATTTTCCTGTTTGCATACAATGTGTGCATTGCCCTCTGACTTTTCTGTTGCATCAGAGCTGTCACTGAAATGTGGAGCAAACTGTGTGTTGTAAGGTTCATGGTCCAGCCACATGATGACACAAATGACATTCCCATGCAGGCTCATCCCCTTCAGAATGCAAAACTGGAAATAGCAAACTGTTTTAAATCTCTAGAAACATAAGTGTTACAGACCTAATGAGAAACCTTGAAATCTACTTTTCAGCACCACAAGCAGTGTTTCCCACCTTACCTATATAAGCAGTTGAAATGGAGTTGGGAGTTGCTTAGAGGTTTTTCAACAAAGGAATATTTACAAAGGTATCTTTACTTAGCCTATGGTACTTAGGAACACTTTCAATTGACTGAAACTGCCTTTTGTTTTGGAGAGAAGTGCAGCATTAAGTTAATTAAAAGCACCACCCATTCCATCTGACTTTACAAATTTGGCACATCCAGCATTTGTGATAAACTGAGTGATTTCCAAGTGTGACCCAGCACTTACATCATATTCCAAACTGGCCTTCAGTGAAGAAGGCTCTAAGTACTTTTTCTGCTTTTGTGAGACTCTGAAGCCTGATTATTCCACCAATAAAGCTAGTGTTCTACCAGCCAGTAATATTAATAAAGCACCTTTAGATCAAATAAAAATTCTTCCTACTGACCTAAGAAGATGACTGTGTCATGCATGATTCAGGGTAAGTACCAGCGTTACCTCTTTGCTGATATCTGACTGTACTCTAAATTTCTGATTTATTAAGAGCAGGGAATGGAAAGTGTTCTCATGGGACCCATATATTACCTGGCTGGGCTGGATTTCTGGGTAATCCCGAAGCATAACTGAGAAACCAGGAAAGCTGCAAATCTTAGTGGGAGTCCGTCCAAAGCTGCCACAGGTGTTTTCAGAGGTACCTGCTCTGTGAAATGTGGGGTGTAGACAGAAGCCAAGGTAGACATCTGCTAGAAAGAATAAGTAGAAAGGTGGAAATAGTCAGATTCCCCATTCTCTGGAGAGCCTGGTCTGGTGCAGCACACAGCTTGCTCCATGTGCTGTCTTGTTGAGGAAAGCCCTTCTCAGCCACTTCATGAAAATCCTTACAGAGGCTCTCCTGAAAGCTCAGCTGACCTGCATTCCTAAGGGAGGGTTACTTTACATGGCAGATGAGGATGAATATTGTTTTCATTTTTTTCTTGAAGCTATGAACTCCTGTTTTCCTGACCCACACAACTGCCTCAGTCCTCAATCTGGGATTAACACGCCTTGCTTCTCCTAGGCCATGCAGATTTATTCCAGTAGGTTTCCACCTATTTTACACTTGGGAGAGTAGACTGGTGGCTGTAGTATTTCCTGGAAACAGGAACTTCTTTTCAGTAGCTAAAACAACTCGCTGGAAGGAAAAGTGTCACAACTGTACACCAGGCTTGCCATCAGCTGTTTCACTGCTTTCTGCAGTCAAACCAGGGGACAATGCTTTGTACCTGAGGCTGACAGCACATTTACGGATCACTTGGAGCAGCTGCTCAGCCAGAAGAAGTTCTTTCCTACCACAAAATGAAGACATATTTTTAGCAGCAACAAAATTAGGCTTCAATGAGTGTCTTAAAAACAGATAGAATTTTACATTCCTCTTTGATACTTAGCAGGGATAAAAAGCACTGAGCTTGCATACCTCTTAGTGTGGAAACCCCAAATGGTCTGACCATGTCTGACAATGGACAGTTGCACAAAAAAATACAAAATAAACACCATGCAGAAATACAATTAATCAAGGGAGCCTTTTTTGACACAGGAACTTTCCACACCATAACAGCGTTGCAAACCAGTCTGTGGATGGAGGCCATTCATTCTAGGCATACATTCATAGAATCATAGAACAGTTTGAGTTGGAGAGGACCCTTAAAGGTCATCTAGTTCATCCTCTATCAAAACAAATGTAACTGTAAATGGACTTGTGGTCTCTGGAACTGAACATGTTAGTGGATAAATCTTCCCTCTGCTTCCTTTTGAGCCATCAGAGGCCAGGCACATTCAGATCACACTGCAATGTCCATCTTGCTCTTTTGCTGGCTGCTAAGGGAGGATCCAGATATAAAGGTTGCTATGTGAAAGACCAGCACTCCCAACCTGTTGTTATCTGCAGGGCTTGTGTTAGTCAGAATGGTGGCAGTGTGGAAAGAGCTATCATTGTCAAAAGCTGAAAACCAAAGGAACTGCTTCAAATCTGATAACAGTATGGAAGACTGAAGACTGAAATCATACTATTTGAGGGCAGACTCTGCCAGTGCCTCACAAAGTCTTCTCTTGATCCTTGAGCTACCTCTTTGAAACTCACACAGGAAGGCATTACCTTAGGAGTGAGACATCCCTGCAGTGACAAAAGGAGATGGAGCTGCTGCTTCAAGAGCAGTCTGTTTGGGATTACAATTAGCCTGAGTTTAAACAGTGGCTGCAAAGAAGCAAGATGGGCTTGAAGATGGTGTAAGGCAGGGCAGACATCCCAGGACTAACTGCCATTGAAGTTGTGCTGGAACTGGGGCAGTGTAAACATACCACTAGCAGCGAGAAAGAGCCCTGCCAAGAGACCCATGAGCCTAGAGTTGTGCTGGGTCACTCGGTGTTCAGCCAAAGATTTCCACATCACATTTTGCTTGGCTGTCCTGTGGAGGAATTAGGAAAACTAGGATGATGAGAGGGATGTGGCATTTGCAGTCAGCACAGCTGTCAGGCAGAGGGGCAGGGAAACTTATCCTTCAGGACACCTCCCCATGCACAGGGAGTGCAGGCAGAAGAAACCTCCCTCTCCATTTGACAAGGAGTTACCTGCCTGCAACAAAACCCACAGAGACATTTCGTAAAATGCAGAGCTTTCACTAGCATGTGACAGCATCCAGAGCACATCTGGGAGGTGAGGAGCTGAGACATGTGCAACATAGAGAGGAGCTGGTGAGGAGGGCAGGGGCCAGAACCTGAGCCCACCCCTTGCCTTGAGCCAAGTGAGAAAGGTGTCTGAATTAATGCTGAACTGCTGCTCTGGTACTGGGGGCAGTGTGAGAGACCAGCTAGTACACAAGACTAACTTAGACATTTTTTTCAAGACTTTGTATGGGCACTTGTTAACTTCTAAAACAGACAAAACATAAACCTGGGTAATTCAGCTCGCTTAAATTTATTTTCCCACATAAAAAAGAGCTCCTCTTTACTCTCTCTGTTTGGCTGCTGTACAGCATTGCACAAAACATATCTCCAGCTTTTGTGGCATTTCTCAGTGGGAGGAACTTGCTGCTTACATATCCTCCCTTCATTGTCTGGTCTCTTCATGGCCTGATGAAATGTACAGGCAGGTGTGAAAGGTTTCCACTCTTACCTGAAAGAGTCACTTCTAAGGACTGAGTTTTTGTATCACAACCCAAAAGTGATTCCTAGGCTGTATTGCCACACTGCTATGAAACAGGCAAAGCTTTCAAGATTTCCTCACACAGGAACAAATATGCCAAACAGCGGGGGGAAGCACAGGTTCACGGTGCTGCTGAGTAGATTTTATTCTGGTCAAAACATTTTTACAGGGCCAGTAAAAGCAGATGCAACCACAGGTAAACATTGCATGGGCATGTATCTCCCCAACAGACAAAGGAGACTTTCCTGAAGCAGAACCTCTCTGTGACTTCCTTGGTTTGCATGGGCACATCTACTTTACATCTGTGCGCACACAGACATAGATGTGCACATGCAGAGATGTATTTATACAGACACATCCATATGCACACAGGTGACTATATATACACACATGGATGCCTCTGTATATATGACTGACTGCACTTGTGTCTCTGCATATATAATTTATTATGTTCTGCTGTATTTTTGACATTTGTTATGACATCTATAATTTGTGGTCTGAGAAGGCTGAGCCATGAAATGTGGTGAGCCAAACTGGTTTGCATGTCTTCACTGAAAAATGAAGGGTTTAAATGACATTTTCCCCCCAGAAAATGTAATTTTTAAAATCTGAAAAAAATCCAAATACTCTTTTTCAGTTCCTGAGTTTTCACATTGCAAGGGGAAAGCATGCTCTTTTGAGCACTCTCTTCATTTTTCTTGTTTTACAAGCACTGGTCAAAGGCAGAAAAAGAAGCAAAAGCTAAGGAGTAGACACAGGGTTTGGTGTTGGCTATTCCATTTCTTCACTTTCTTCTTTTATATTACTAAATGAAAAATAAGAGGTGATATTTTAGGAGTTACAGAAAGCTGGCCTGTCAGTTTGTTTTCTTGCCATCAGAATGATATCATGTTTTCCTAAATAAAAATAATTCATGAAAAATTTCCAACAAAATAAAAAGTCTCTCAGTTTTTTTCCATGAAATGTGTGTTTACTGAGCAGCACTGCTGTGAACACTCCCTGCTCTGGCTCCTAGGGAGGATGTCACAAGAAGCCCTTGGATGAGTGGGACAAAAACTGGACTTGGGACGAGTAGCACCGCTCCTGGCATCCAGGCGTCCAGCGGCCTCCAAGGGACGTGCAGCCGAGAAAATGGTGACTGTGCCTTTCCCCATCGTCTGCTCAGGACTTCATTCCCTATGTGAGCATCTTCCAAAGGATAAAAATGAAGAACTGATGAACACTGGTCAGGTCCAAGCCCAACCTTTGGGAAGAAAAAACATAATCCTCTGCAGATTCCAAAGGATGAGAGGACAAAGACTTATCATCTGTACATGCTGAAAAGCAGTGAGGTTTGCAGACATTCTGGGCTGAGTTCCACATTCTTTGGGGTATCCCTGAGAATGGCCTGACTCCTTCACAGAGATGATCTCTACCACAACAGGCAATGCTACTACCATCACCAGAGAGCATTCATCATGATTTAAGGAAGTGAAGAATTATTACAGAATAACATGATCCTTTAGCAGTGCAAACACCAGCCCTCTGGCCTAGACCACACCTGCCTTGTAGTGCAGGAGGCAAGTGAAGGAGCAGATGACAGGTCAGGAGTGACAATTGACGTGTGTGTCCCACTTCCACACCACCAGTAGCATTTTAGCATTGATCCTTTTAACCCCAGACCAGCTCAACCGTCAGGAGCAGGAGGAGGAAAGAAATACACTGACAAAACTTGGATGAGACAAAACCTCCTGTGCCACCAGGCATAGTAGAGTACAAATAAACCTTTAAGAGGAAAAAAAAACCCCCAACTATCCAGAAAATAAATGTTAACAGTGTATGAGTTCCCTTCTTCATCAAGAAGAGAATTTTCATTTTTTTCACACTAATTGAAAGTATATTTTAAAGCAGAGGTAGACAAGCCCATCTCACCTAAGAACCCTTCATCTAGATACCAAACATTGTCTTTGTAACAATATTTGTGTATCAGCAAGATATTAAACATCAAGGCACTGATGTGTTAGGCATAATAAAATAGTTAGTTATTTGCCAAAACCACAAACCCTAGATTAATAACTTGAGAAGTAAAGCCAGATTGCTGGGATATTATGTGGGAGAATAGAAAATACACAGGAACAGTAAATGGACCAAGACTTTGAATTGTCTTTCAACTAAACTTGTTCTCCCAAATAAATTTTTTGAATGATAAAAACATTTTATTCATTACAATTGATTTATAAAGTCATTTATTCTGTTTTGCTTAGAAACAAAAGTTTTTTCTCTTTGAAAGAAAAAGTTCTGTAGGAGAAGAGAGTTACGTTCATATCCTCTTGTTTCAATACTTAATTCATCTTCTGTTCCTTTTTTCATATCTAGGAAATTAAAGTACAAGAGCCCAGAGAGAAAATGACATTGACAGAAAAAGATACCCTTGCATTTCTGGTCAAAAGAAGAAGAAGACATACTAATTAATGAAAGATGCTTTTTACCACTCTCTGAATCTCTAAGAGGAATAAAAAATACAACCCAAATCAGAGCTGAGATATCGAGTAATCAGCTACCTTTGTTCAGACACAAGGGCAGATGAAAGTAAAATGTCAGTATCCTTTCAAGTGAGGAAAAACACAACTCCTTTCCCTAAGGGGAAAAATCAAATTGTTATGTTTTTGTTTTTAATTTGGCTCCTTGGATGAGCAAATTTATTTATGTGTAGATTACCACCATTCCTACAGACACTTCAGCCCACGCTGTTTGGAGCCCACACTGTTCATACAGGGGCTTGGCTAGCAGCTGCTTTGCCACGGGACCTCTGCCTGGAGCTCAGAGTGGATAACACTTCATCCTTCTGTCCCACCAGGAGACCACCATCAGGGCACACACCCTTCCTTGTGCCATCCTCATGGGCCATCAGCGCTCCCAGGGCAGAGGTGCATGTTCCTGACTCTCACAGGCACCAACAAACACCTTGAAATGTCCCTGTGCAGGAGGGTTGGGTCCTGAGACCACCATGATCCCTGGGAGTTAGGAGACTCCAGCATGCCAGGTGGCTTTGGGGGGTTCACAGATGAAGTGACCCACCACAGCCACTGGAAGTGCAATACCTGGAGCAGATACCATCAGAGATGGATTTAGAAGCTGATCTGTTACTGGTTCTGAAGAGGTATAGCTTCCTTCCCTCTTTCCATAAATCTCTTATCCTACAGGACCTATTGCAAACAATACTTCCTATCTAAAACTGTGATTTTGCAGCTCTGAAGGGAATCAGACACTTTTGTTCCCGAGGACCACGTCATGACAAACTCTATAATGGAAAAGTAATGACTTTGGAACAAGCTTATTTGAAAAAAATATTAAATAAAATCTGGGCCCTTATCCAGGTAGAGATCTTAGCCTGGCATTCCATCTACATTCTTTCTGTTATTAAAATAATTTAGGAAACCAGGAAGCCTGTTCTGCACTCAATCATGTTAGCCCACGCCATGTCAATTTGAATTCTGCCTGTGGTGATAACAGTTGAAAATCTGATGGGCCAGATACCGAACTGACAAAAATCGGCATTGCTCCATTACAATCAGTGGGGTTTTGCCAATTTACCCTTGTTAAAGATCTGGACCTCTACTTCTAGGCAGGCATTTTTCCAGACAGCAAAACACTCTCCTACCTCTTTGGCAAAGGAAAAAATAAAGGAACAATTTAGCGATACTTTGGAGAGTGACATGACCATAATAATGCAACTTGAAAATTAAGCCCTTGGATTATTTTCAGCATACTTGAAGTTAACTAGGACCATGTTCAGGTCCTTCAAATGTGGTCAACAGGTAATATCTGGTGCCATTTTTCAGTGTAGATGCCACCAGATTCCAAGCTGAAGATTATTATTTTTCCATTTTAGTTCATTAAGATGACTTAAAAACTTCTCTGATGAAGAAAACAACATTTGTGTGTGTAAGCAGGCATAAAAATATTTTATCTTCCATCCAACTGCTTTTTCAAGTCTACAAATACTTCTGAAGTTCATCTTTGCTGTAGCAAGTCCATAAGCCTGTGGAAATTACGTCTTTGATATTTGACCATTAGCCAATAAGCAATTGGGACAGCTCAGCCTGATTCTGTGCACTACACGTGATGAGAGAGCAGGGACAGGCAGTCCCTTCCTTATCCATGTTATCCTTCCGTGCCTGAGAAATGTTGCACCTGACCTTCCTCAAGGTGACTCCACAAGTCTGCAACATGGTCCTACAATAGTCACTCCTCGGAGAACCAGTCAAAAATGTTAGAGGACTGCACTGTGGGTCGCACTGCTTTGACCAAGAGGCAAAACCTAAAAACCCTTTGTGGTTACACCTCCTCTCATCCTGTTGCCATCTGCCATTGCAGAAAGGAAAGGGAAAAAGAGCAGGGAGAAAGGGACTTTGAACTTCAGAGATAGTTATTTTCATCTGAAACATGACAGATACTTTTTACTTGGGAAAAGGAAAAGAAAAATACATTTCCTACAAGACCGGTTTCATCAAAAGATTTGAGCTGGTTATAGCTGTTACACAGGAGCAGGGACTCAACAGTGATCACAGTTGTCTAAATGCAGCTTTGAAACTATTCTGAAGGTCTTGGATTCTATTAGTAAAGAAAAGGACCCAGGAGTTATGTGTGGCTCTAAAAGGAAATGACAGAGAAGATTTTGCTTTTATCAAGCTAAACACCCTTCCCCAAGGGTTTCATGCATAGCAGTCTCTGCTGTCCATGAGTCATACTCTGGGATTTGTGGGGACCCCACTTGTAAGAGCCAGTCAAACCTGTGACAGGGAAAATGTCCATAGCTCAGTGGCATGGACAGTGACCAGACCATGCTAAATCCCGTGCCTTCACCCTGTGGCACAGGCCTGCTCAGTTTGCAGGTGAGTCTATGCACTTACATATCAAATTTGCAAGTAACAGCCCTGGACAACACCTGTGGGTGCTGCCACAGCCAATAAGAACCCTGAGTGTGCACCGAAATGTTGTGTCCAACCATCTCCCTAACAGGCAGGACAACACTGCTTAAGCCAAGCCAAATGTGAGCTTTTGAACATCATGTACTCACCAAGAATAAGATGTGGATAGGAAATCCTCCAACAGTTTCCCAGAAAGGCTAAATTTGAGCCAGCCACAACAGGACTAATACAGAGATACAGAGGATGCATTGTAGATTGAATAATATCACTCAGTTTCTTTAATCAGACTTTATTTCCACATCCTCAGAGCACTACCTTGGCATCAGCAATGCAAAGGCTTCAGGTCTGCCTGCTGGAGAACTTCCCTTAGGAAGGATGGCCTCCACTGACACTATACCAGCCCCTCTGCAGTGAGCAGGGCTGTGAGGGAGGCAGTGCAGCAAGACCAGCCATCAGCCCCAGCTACTGGCATAAGCCCTGCTCTGAGTTAACAGCTGATATAAGCAGCAAACTATCTCATCAATTTATTCAAGTTTGCTGGACATATCCAGCAAACCTTGCTTGAATGGAGCTTTACACCTGTCTTTTTCTTACCCCTCCAATCTTTAGCTTCTGCAGTGAATTGTAGAGTCTGCTCTGACAATTCAGAGCTGAACCGAGACAATACCGTGTAGTGGGTTAGTCTTCATGCTTAGCAGAGACCATAATTCCTTCAGCTTCCTTACTTGCTTTGAGGGACTTGCTGTTTTGTTTAGTTTTCAGAGCAGATAGAATCTCATTGATGGATTTAAATGCATCCATCACAATGAACTCTAAGATGCAGGAAATAACATTTTCTTGTACTTAAGCATCTCCAGAGACAGCAGTGATCATATTAAAATTTTAATCACAAATTTCTTGAGTTTAAATCACAAAGGATTCACTGTGCTAGAGAATTTCACAATATGAAACTCTTATAAATTTGTGGCAGATAGCAATTTTCTGTCTGGGAAATGTAAATCAGTTATTAATAAACCAAATTGCTAACATCAAAACTGGTATCTATATGCAAGAAAGAAACAAAAGTCTTTCATAGGCTTATAAAGTTCTACATGTACTAGCCTGAACAATTTTAATGTGTTTCCTGAATTGAGAGACATCAAACTGCATCTCATTTTACAGCAATATATCCACCTGATATGCATGGTGTTGTAGGGCTTTGGGAATGATGATCTGAAAAGCTATTCTGAAAGGCATATACATTTCAGACTTTAGAACTAGAGACTACTTTTTGTTTCAGATGTCTGTAGTTCTTGTACAGGCTTAAAACAAGGCAAGAAGACAGTGAGGTCCAAAGCAAGCAGCAAGGCAGAGTCTACAGCATCCTCTAGACCCATGCAGGGTCCTCAACAGCTACAATCACAAGCCAGAGCTCAAGACCTACCCCAGCAATCCTCCATTGACCTGAGCATATGTTCTGAATTTCAGAGCTGTCCTTGAATATACAATTGCACAAAACAAAAACATTGGGTTTTATCAGCTTCCATATGTTAGGCTCCTAGCTGAGCTCAAGCACATTGCTAGCAGTGCTTGAAATGAAATTCTTCTGCTATATTTTTTTGAGTGTATTAAAAAAATCCATTACCATTGTTAAAGGGTGCAAAAGGTGGTGAGTAATACAGAGTGGATTCTGGGGATGGACTTGCAATGTAGGTAGAAACTGAGTATTTAGATTTTAAATCCCAGCTCATTATTAGAATTAATTCTGAATGCGTGCAACTCTTTGGTAATGCCTTCATAGAAAACTACACAGTTTGCATCACTATGAGATTACCCAATTCCTTCACTTGCACAATTGTTCCAATAATCAAGAGTGGACTTGGTCTTTGCAGGTGCAAGAGCATCTCCAAACAACACAAATAATTCAATAACCAAAATGGACCTTATTGTATGAGTAGCAATTTACAGGGTACTGGTTCTTCTGCTTGCTGATTTTTTCAGCACAGCTTAAGAGATTTGGATGAAGATTTAAATTTAAATGTAGGGCAGAGGCAGATAAAGCGATTAATTAACTGATCAATTCCATAAGGAGCTTAAAGCATATCTTGTAATTTTACAAAGGAAGGCGTGGGATGTAGTGCTGTCTTCACGAGGGTATCTCCCTGTGTTGGAGTGTGTCCCATGAATAAAGCAGTTTCATTTCTCTCCCAGCACTGACACAGCTTCAGAGGCATGCGGGTGGAGAATTTGCCTCCTGCAGCACCATGTGTCCCCCATGCTTAAGTTTGCCTTAAACCAGATGGAAAGACAAAGATCTGTTGTTTGGGGCTCGCAAAGGGCAGCTTCAAACCACGGCTCCTTCCAGTTGTCAGCGTGCTGGAGCGTGAACTCCAGCCAGGATACGTTCAGTACAGCTGTCTCACTTGTGCACAAGCTGTGGTGTGTATTTGCAAGTCAGACAGGACCACTTTCAGACCATCTCCTCTAGGTGCCTGCCTGCGTTGCCATGACAACTAGTAAGACACTGATGGGCAATTCGGGCTCCCCACGCTCCATGGCTGCCAGACTCCATTCCTTATATAGGCAATGGAAAGAAGTAGGCATCTAAGTTAGGCACCCAAATTCACCAGGCTGACTGCACCCCACACACAGACCCCTAGCCAGCTGCTAGATTCCTGGCTGGTCCCTGCAAGCAAGAGGGACCCACTACAGCCTCGCCATTCCTGAGCTCACATCCTCATTTGACTTCCTCTTCCAGTGTGTCAATCAGAAGTGACAATGCAGCATCTGGGAAATGCTCCAAATCTATCTGTTTTTGAAGTGAAGTGCTCAGTGGCAGTTAAACAGCCAGAGCTTTCTGCTCATTACAGTATTAGAAACATTCAGATTTCTCTGCAGTTGCACAGAGAATGGTAAATTCTACCACTGCACCCAAAAGGTTCTTACGTGCATTTCCAGATCTTTCATCCTGCAAGTGTATTCCACAGATACAAACTCAGACAGACATCCTTTAAGCTTCAGAATAAAGAAGATATATTTTAAAAACAAAAAAACAAACAGTCAAACAGACAAATGTCAACTAAAAAAAACAAACCTGATGTAAATATAAGGTCTTGAGACAGCTTCTAGTCCTCGAAGTAAAGGAAAACATTCTCTGCAACTATTCCTGCAAATTCCAGGTCAGTTCACATTTTTTGGAAAGATGTCAAGCTTCTTCCCATGTTCAGTACCTCTTCCATTTTTACTTGTTCTTCTCTTGCACATACATAGCTCCCCATCAGACCTTTAGTATTACTAATACCTGTCCTGAGGTGTTTTCTTTTTCCTCCCCTCTGCAGGTGAAATCTGTGGAGTGTCTGTGACTTTTTGTTTGTTGCGCTTGGAGGATTCTATCTTGCTCTTGTTTGGTTGTTCTTGTACAGGCACTTTTACAAGCTGTTTATTTTTTTAATAGGCACACTGCTGTGTATTTATGATAGGGATGGCCAAAGAAATGACCTAGCAAAGAACTGGACCATACACTTGGAGCAGAAGAAGGTGTGATTCATGACTTGCCTTAATTCCTGAAGGAATTAATTCCAGATGTTCAGATAACAAGCTGAAGCTTGTTTCAATGACCAGGAATTACATTATTCTAGCAGAGTGAAATCTGTGACAAGGGTGACCACTCAAGTACTTCAGCAATTCAAACAAATTTCTAGAACATCCAGAAAGGGCAAGCTTAGGCACTTCATTCACACTGACTTCTGTTGGGATTCAATCCTCCTTCCTCACTTGATCCATCTGAAACCTTGGTACCTCAGCTGAACTCTTTCAACTGCCCACAGAAACAGATTTCTTTAGGGAACAAAGAGAGCAGATGCCTCTTCCTCTCCCCACTAACTACAAAGTGTTGGCTTTTTTCAGATGCCTGGTTGTTAGGCAGCCAAAGAGAGGAGCAATAAATCTCTTGCTTGGAATCAGTGGGCAGTAGGCACTCCATAGGAGTCAATGATCTCAGTACTCTCTGGGGCCTCAGTAGGAGATTTTGAGTTTGATTTGATGATCCATGCAAAGACATGGTGGAGAATGTGAAGAGGAAGTCCCAAGTGCTCTGCACAGCCTGTGCTGCTACAGATGCTCTGCTCTGTAAAGGGCTAGAGGCCTCCATTCCCAGACCATCTGAATTACCACAGTCCATCCAAGGTGAAAGCATGGAGAACTGAATTAAGTTTATTATTAAGGGTAGGATCAGGACTCTGGATCTACCCAAAGCCCATGGGGAGTGTTTTTTATGGAATCATGGAATAGTTTGAACTGCAAGGAACCTTTAAAGGCTGTCTAACTCCCCCTGCAATGAGCAGAGACATCTTCAATCAGATCAGGTTGCTTGAAAGCCTGACCCAGAATATTTCCAGGGATGAAGCCTAGATCTACCACCTCTCTGAGCAATCTGCTCCAATATTTCTGCAGTTATTCACTGATGCTGCTTTGAGTAGGCAGGAATTAGAGCATTTTTTTCTACAGGAATATAGTCCCTCTGCTCACCAATCTTTCTGTCTGCTCAAGCTCATCTTCAGCCAACTCGTGGCTGAATCCTTCTAGGACAGAAGGTTACCAGGGTGACAGGAAATACACTGGTGTCAAACCCCTGTTGCTAGCACCTGGATTGAAATTAATGTAGCTTCTCATGTTCTGAATATTAAAAAAAGGGTAAGAAAATGAATTGTTCTTGTGGGAATCCACCAACAAAGGGCCTAGTGATAGGGATATAATTTTCCATCATTGCAGCATTCCCTTTACCCAAGGAGACACAACTACCCTGACTCCTTCAAACTGTGTGAGCTAAACCAATAATTTCAGATTATATTTTCAAGGTCATTTGTTTAACATTGGTGGGACATTTTTAAATATTGGCTATGTTCAAGAATTGCTGAATAAATAGAAGGGTAATTTGGAGACCAAAAAAATAAATTTTTCAGGTTTTTGTGAATGTGTCAGTCACACTTACCCACTTTCTCTGCATACATGGGTCACTTTGGCACACCTGGACTGAAATCAGTGACATCCATGGATTGAGTCAATATTCTTTGAAAAGAGCAGAGGCTGCCAACTCAGGCTCTTTGATGTTACTGTTTGGTCATTCTCTTGTTGAAATGTCATTCCCTTTGACATCTGAGGCAGATATGCAAATAAATTAAAGGAAGGCCTTATTTATGCTGAGTGCATGAAAATGGCACTTGTGCATTGAAATGGATGTGGAAACTGCATTTACACAAGGATTTTATCTGCAACAGACAGGGCTCCACAACTAGATGCCTGCCATGACACAGGAACAAGCAGCTAAGGCAAAAGGTGTATTTATCTATTCTAATGTGTAATTCCAAAATATAACCTTTCCCTTCAGTTATTATTTATCTAATTGCACAGCCAAATTTAGTCAGTGCATTTGAAAGCATAATTAATTGCAATGCACTTGGTAATGTTCCATTCTGCACCACCTGTAAGTCAAACTGCTGTAATACAGAATTGATTTTTGGAAGGGTTTTCATCACACTGTGTGCACTGAAAATAATTAGGGATCCAGGAGGGCAGTTACTTTTATCCTCCTAATTGTATATGCTGGCAGTTCTTATGCCCTTGTGGTCAGATGTTAGCCTCATTTGCACAGTTCCAACCAGCAGGATTACCATACTTGGGTGGTCATATGTGTATTTAAGAATATAATTCACACTTTTCAGTTTTGCAGCTGTTGAACTGGTGTGAGCCATGACTTTGCTCTGAAAGGATCAGAATCCGTGCTGAATTAATACAGCACTGAAAGACTACCTCTGGCTGAGGCTTAGGGGTGGTTCTCACAAGCCTTTGCAGCTACCACCAAGCCTCCAAAAGCATTCTGGTCTGGAGGTGCCTTCTCCACTGATTTTCACCACTTGTTAATGTTTGGAAGAAAGTATTTACAGAATGTGACAGTGTGACTGTTTCACAATACTTTGGTTTTGGCAGCAGAACCAGCTTAAGAAATTCTCTCCTTTCTCCTGCCTTTGCGTGCAGGTCACTGGCCTCTCGGTTGTGCCAACACAACTATTTGTAAAACAGTGTGATGCTCTGGATAAATGACATAATTCAGGTTAAACTGCCTTCTTTTCTTTTTCCTTGCTTTTGGCTTTTAGGGATGAAAATGGCAAAAGAGGAGGAAAACCGGTGAAAGAGGGAGTGGCTGTGGAAGGAAATGTCTACAGAGATTACCACTAAAAACCTCAGTATTGTGAAGCTATTATTCTGAACCTCTTCTGTTGGTGTTTGGGGGTTTTGTGATAGTTTTGGTTTTTTTCCTAAAGAATACTAAATAGTAAGAGGAAGCTGGCAAAAACTAAAAACATGAGACTCATGTCTTTTTATCTGCCTCAAGTGCAGATTAGTTGTTGGAAGACTAAAATACCCTCTGTGAAAAATTCTCAGGCATGTTTGGGACATTTCTTAATTCATGGGATATGGTGGTAGCTTTCCCATCCCATGTTTAGAGAGTTGTTGCTATGGCAATTCGAACATGGAGCACAGATCCACAGAGCAAGCCTTCAGTGCACACCACGTGGATGAAGCCCCTGAGAGAAGATGCAGGACTAAAAAAGGAGGACAGAGCAGGGATTGGGACAGAGAGGAAGGACACCAAAAAATCTTCATCTCTAAAGACAGGGGCCACTGGGCTGCTGGGACCTATTAGGGCATGAACCTCCTCACAACTGGAGATCCTGGAGAACAACCATGGGATGGCCAGGATGGTTGGCAGGTGACTCTGAAGATGAGGAGATCCAGGAGCTTCATGTACTATAAGGCTTCCTATTGGAAGACTGATAAACCTGAGATTTTTCACTGCTTTTGAGGACTTATTTCATTTGAATGAACAGGGTTGTGCTGGTTATCTGAAATAGCTAAGAGGCAAGATAATGAGGAGGGAAAAAGAGGAGGAATAAGAAGAATACAGAAGAAATTTGTGGCTGAGGGAGTTAACACAGTTTCAGTTTGCTAGAAAATAGCTTTCAGTGTGCACAGCTTAGGAAAAACTGGAAGCCAGATGAGCACCTCTTATAAAACAGTAATACTTATTTTCAAGTACCAACACTAAGAATTTCTTTTACATTATTTTTCATTGGAATAAAATTTGAGAAGTCCAAGAAAACACATCTGAGAAAATTTTCCTCAAAGCCTATCAGATCTTACATGGAAAGTGTACATAATTCCCAAAAAGAAAACAATGTTGATTACAAAAAGAAATGAGAAAGAAGTTTCAACAGCTCAGAATAAGAATATGCTGGTATTTGGTTTGGGGGGTTTCAATAGCTGTTAAATTTTTTTTCATGGTTTGTTTTTGGTTTTTTTTGTTTTTGTTTTTGTTTTTTCACGAGGGAAATGGAATCTCCTTTCCAAACTGATTCTAATAGTGATTATTTTAATGTCATTTACAAGATGAGTTCTCTGTGCATGAGCTATTTCCGTGACTGTAATAAGAACATAATGAAAACCCAGGAAGATATGTGAGCTAGTTACAGCAAAGTACATAAGCAGTGGTGGTGGCTGTAGTAGTAGAAACAGTCGTGTTCCCTAGGTTGTCTCAGCACTAACGTGCTTTCAGAAATTGTAAAAATTTCGTTAATTTATCCTAAGTATGGAAGGTTCTTTAAATTCCAGATTGTTTGAGTGATAGAGAGAATAAATTTTTAAATTTAATAATCCATTTTAGAGAACAATCTCTTTGACACAGATTTTGACTCACTTGCTTTGAAATGCAATAAAATAGAAAAAACTAAAATAGATTAAAATAAAACATGCTAATAAAAATATTAGCTGGAGGATTAAGGACAGATAGCTTAGAAGTCAAGGAAATAACCATCTTTTTCCAGTAATTACTTCAGACAGAATCGAGGTTATCAAGAACAAGAGTGAGGTGAGCTGTTTGCATACTATCTCACCAAGCTATCCTCTTCTTCTGCCTGAATTGCAATTACTAAAAGGGCATAGATTTCTGGGAAATAGCATGTTGTCTGCAACATCCCAGCAAATACTTTCCAGAAAAAAATGCCAGCTCTCTGTGGGTAAGGATGTAAGAATTCAGTATGAGCAAATTGCAGATAATGCCTAGGCTTCAGAGACGTATGATGGTTTTCCTGACCCCTGACCTGGATGATAACAATTCCAGAGTTCTTCAGGGGGTAGGACTGAAACCGCTTTCTTAGAGCCAGCACCAGGGTTTGCAGATTTCACCAACTGCCTTCACCTTCTTTCACCTGCTGTTTGCCAGGGATCACACAAGTGCATGCACCACAATAACACGTTTGCTTGTAAAATATTCTCATACAAAACATTACTGCAAACAGTGTTTCAGGAAACCATATAGAAGGTGCTTGGAAAGCCAAAGTAAGTTTGAAAGTCTTTGTAAATATTTCTTTGGTATGCATCCAGCTCTACCGGGAGAGACCAGTTTTACTTTAATACTGGCACCCTAAAAGTTAAATAACTGCTTTCAGCATGTAATTGAACAAAAGTTTCTGCAGATGATGGAGGGAAATACTGTAAGAGGGTAGTTCATTCTGTTTCTATTAGGCACCATCTGGGGGATGATGAACCACCCCCTGGAGATACACATATCTCTTGATTGCAAAGGGAATACAGATGATTAGTTTGGAGAACACACTGCTGAGTCAGATTACTGTTGTTAATTAATTACCTTTTTGCCAACTGACACACCTTGGACAGGACTTCCTCGAAGAAATCAGTGGCTGTGATCCTTTTTATTAGGGCCAGCCATCATTCTCTTCCATTTGCACTCACACTCATGGGGTAGGTGGGCCCAGTTTAATTGACATACAAAGCACAACTCGAGAAAGGTTCAGCTGCAGCAACCACATCCTGACAGGAAGGATTATTACACAGGCCACAGCTAAGACTGCCCCCACACTGCCTTCTGCACTCACCTACAGCAGCCATTTTCAAGACAGGGCTAAGAGACAATCCAATATCCACCTGCTGGAAGGACAGCTCCCAAGATGATGGAGCAAAACTGCTTTTAATAGTGCCAGACCAACAAGAAGCACAGATTAGGAGGTTCTAGTAGGAAGGCTTTATCAACTAGGCAGGGCATGCAGTGCTGGAAAGAGGTTATTGAGACAAGTTTTGGGGTCTCCATCTTGGGCAGACTTCAAGGCTTGTCTGAAGAAAGCCACAGCCAAGCTAATAAAGTACCAGCAACAGTCCTGCTTTAAGCAGGATGGACTGGATGAGATGAAGAGGTCCCTTCCAACTGGCATTTCAGTGGGAGGCTGAAAGTGTCTCAGAAAAATTCTCCACTTGAGAGTGCTGTGTGTGTTCCCTTCCTGCTCTTCCTTTCTTCTGTGCTCCACATACGTCAAGCAGCAGCTCCCAGAGGTCATACAGGAAGGATTATTTCCTCAGTATGCCTTCCTCTTCCTCATACTCCTTCTTCTGACCTCAGCAGAGCTGCTCACATTTCCCTACAGAAAGAATGTGACCTTTTGACAATAGAGCCATCCAGCAATTTGTTCTAGTTTGAAGCTATTTCCCCCCATTACCTCTTGGGCTTTTCCTCAGCCTCTTTGCCAGCAATGGAAAGATTTGCTATGCCTGGAATGTGAAGTTTTGGTTACCACTCACTGCACTGTAGTGGCCAGTTCAACAATGTGTACCAGAAACTTGGTTTCAGCCAGGAGATTTTCTCTTCAATGGAACTTCCCAAACATTTTTGGAAGGTCTTTAAAGCAGAAGTGGTAGAGAAAGATAAGTTTGTTAAAAATTATGTACTGCATCATGGAAAAGCAAGTGAAATAGGCTGAAACCATGGTGATGGCATAGGTGAACATATTACCAGTTATGAAGTTCATAATTCAATTCATATTATAGATATGAGTTGTGTATATTTCTAGCTAAATACATATACATAGATCTCCAGTTATAGGGAGATACATGTTTACATGTTTTTATATATGTATATAAAAATTAAACACAAATATTTGTGCAGATAAATTGGTTTCTAAGCACATGCTTTCTGGTTACAGAAGAAAAAGGCAGATACTGCATAATAATGCAACATGTAGTAAGACACTTGATTTTTGACTGTCTCACCTGCTCTTTCTACAATAATTTACTCACACAGCATTAGTACTAAAATTTAATGTTGACAGTTATACAAATAGAGCAAAATAACTACCTGGCAAGATTTTATTTTTCCCATTTCAGTGTCTCACAGTGCCACAGAAGTCAGGCAATACAGGTTATCCAGTAATCCACTATGCACAAATTGCAAATTGGCACTTAGAATTAGAACTTACTCAGAGCTGAGATCAAACATCAGTGAAAAATGCAAATTCTTTTCTTTGCATCCCATTTCCCTTCTAGAAATTCTCAAAATACAATGGACATGCTTTAAATTAATTACGAGTCTATTTTAATCAGAAGAAACCTCTCACAAACAAGTAATGCTTTTAAGAATGGAAGACACTTTTCCAGGTAGAAGATCTAATGACTTTAAAACCATAATCTTATTATATACCTGTAAAGTTTGGATGGAGATTTTGAGCTAACATTTTTACTGGCCATAAACTATTATTCCCTGCCTGACTGAGACAGCTAGCCTGAAGGGAAAAAATATTTCAGTCGCAGAAAGTAAGGCACATTAAAAAAAAAACTGGGAAAATGCTATTTTTAAACAGACTCTGAGCATTTTTCTAATAGGCTTTGTGTAAAATATGAAATATGTTGCAGTCACTGAACACATGATGTGTCAGAAAGCTTGGATTTGTGTTCTTTTGCGATGTCTTGCACAATTTGCTCTTGTTTTGTTGGGGTTTTTTTTTTTCCAATACAGATCACCAAGGTTTCCCAGAAAAGCAAATTACCTCTACTAAAAAAATATGAGAGGGGGTTTTGCTGTTAAGTTTTCCATTTTTTTTCTAAAGCAAACATCAGTGGTGTAAGTGGTTATAATGGATAGTCAATTCCATTGAGTTTCATTTGCCACTAATCCCAGAGCACAAAGAGTCACAGAATCACAGAATAAGTTGAGTTAGAAGAGGCCCTCACACCAGGTATTGTTGCTAACACCTTTTCTGGTTTTTAGCTGTAGGCTTTCCTTGCACCTGACCTGGCACCAAGGACCCGCCCACTGTCAGAAACTGGCCTGTCCAGCCATCCCAGGCACAAAATGCAGGTACCAGACATCCAGCACCACACAAGTTGGGATCCCTTCCTAGCCCTCCCTCACCTCCTTTAACACAATGTGGGTATTGCTGCATTGCTGAACCATTCTCCTTGTTCAGCTTGTAGTGTCGTTCCCTGAAAGGTGATCGGGAAAAGATGACCCACCAGCCCCAGTGCAGCCCTGTGCCACCAGTCACTGTCCCTCTGTAGCAGCCCTAAGTCTATGGAAACCTCTTGTGCTCTTTCAGCATAGGCTAAAACATTCATACTGATTGAGCAGAAGCGCCAAAATCCACATTTTGGTCTCCAGTGCTTTGTCTTCTCGCTATACTGCACCCTCCTAAGGCACTTTTCTGAGAACAAAACAGCACATGGCTTCATCAGTCTTTGAAGACAGAAGAAGGATGAAGCAGGTACATACATACCACACGTCTTCTAGGACCTAGACACTAAGGTTGTGCCAGCCTCTGTGCTACCTGCAGAGATAAAGGGTAGGTGCCTGTGAGAGACCATGCTGGCTCCTCATCAGGAACAGCTGTGTGCTATTTTCAACATTGTCACTACTTTGCCTGGTGAAGACAAACCCTGGAGTGAGCTTGCTGTGACATAAAAATGACTCAGGACAGAAACAGACACAAAAACCACCCACCTTCAAAGTCAGAGCCCTAACCAATTAAGAAAACAACTCCAGAGTCCTGTCGTCATCAGCTGCTTATAATTAAGCTGCATTTTCAAAACATTGCCTTTCCCACACACAGAATGGCTTGAAGCACACAAGCTATCACATGAAGAGCATGAAGGAAGAGTGGGGCATTGATGATCTGTTCTCACTTGAGAAACCCATGGTACCGAAAACGGGAACAAACCCGCCAGAAATATCAGTTGGGGCCGGATTATGGTCCACAGGCATCCCAAAATTAAATAATTTGTTGACTACTGTTAATTGTTGGAGGGATTTTCCTGCACAGAAGGATGATGTCAAAAGGAAAACCTCCCAGGGGAGAGGACCTTCCCTTATTTGAGAGCTTGTGTGTTTCTGCAGGCCAGTGACTTCCATTATGTTCACTGGTGAAAGCAGTTGGAAGCCAGCAGTGGTTTAGGAACCTTTCAGGAGACAGTTTGATCCCCTAGAGTGTCTGGGTTTCCTCAAAAGCATTTTGATGCTTTAGCTGAACATCAGTGATCTGTGCACACAGTGACACAGACAGCCCAGAGCTTAGCTTGACTAGAGGCACCAAAAAGAGTCTGAAAGGAAGAATATGCAATCAGCGGGCTGGTTACTGATGTAGCCTCTTCATGCATAATCTCCACTGACTTCACTTCATCAGCATGAGACCATGTCCTATTGTATTAGCTCAAAACAGGCAGTTCCTCCAAGACAGACATCTCTCTCTCGAAGCACAGGGATCTGCAGCTCTGTGCACAAGCACAGACAATTGGTAAAGTTCCCATCTTGTTTTCTTCAGTCCATTTGGCACCAGATCAGTAAGTGAATCCAAACAGTGGTATTTAAACCTCTCAGAGCCCCACATTTCCTAATCTTCTAGGTAATTAAATTCTGTGCACATTTTCAGTATTAACATTGAAACAGATATTTCCCCCTTCTTGTGCATTTTTAGACAGGTGTTCCAATATCCTGAAGAAAGCTAAACTATAAGCCTCAATTATGTATATATTACAATATACTCAAAACAGATTATTTCCATCTAGCAGCTTCTGCTTGCCGCAGAGGCAAAGACAGTTGCATGAAAGTCTTTTTACAACCCACCATCATTTGCCACCTAATGCCACAGTGCCTCAAGGCAAAGGCATGCCTTTTACCGCTTGCAGTGAACTGCTGGGGCCTCTGTCCTCCATCATACCTTGCAAAACAGGCAGGCTGGCAGAGCCTCTGCCAGCCAGCTCCAGCAAAGGACGTGTCCCATCAGGACCTGCAGCCAAAAGGAGCCCATTGGAGGGTCACATCCTATTGCACATTCTATTGCTGAGGGTCTCGTGCACCCCAACATACGGTGTGCCAGGCATGCCATGGCAGCATCAAAGCTCAGGACACAGGTTTCTGGCTTTGCTCACCCACTTTCAGGTGTCATTTGACTGTTCTGCAGCGGTTTAGTTGTTGTCCCAAATGGCTTTAGGCTAGGTTTGGCTCCTAATCAATATCTATCATCTAGGAGGTGAATTTGCTGGCTTAGAGTATGGCAAGAGTATTGTTCCTGTCTGCTCCAGAGAGGATAGCTCTGAGAGATCTCCCAAGCCCTTCAGACATTAGCAACTTTGCTGCTCTTCTTTGCATTAATATAATCCAAGGCAGATATTGCTTGAGGATCCTGCCAGGGTGTGAACTGTGGGAACACCTTACTCTTTGGACTTAATGAGTAAAACAAGACCAGAGATTACTGCAGAATATAAAATATTGAGTTTAGCCTTTCATAACATGACAATGTGTGCTGAGTTTCCAACAAAGCACTTAGATAACCTAAATGACCTAATCTTATGCAGTAAGTATTGTGGATTTATTAGAGGTAAGAGCATACAAGAAGGAGAAAACAACCACTATACATCTTACATTACAGCCAGAAGAATGTGTTTCTGGTTGCACAAATTGCACCAAGATTCTTATACCTTGTTGTGCAGATGACTCAGAAACACACCTTACAAAATAGAATCATTTTTCTCTCTTTCAACAGGTCATTACAGGGACAGGCCATACTTGACTTCATAGGTGGATTACTTGTTTAGGGACTAACAAGGCTGGGGGTACTTTGAGGCAGCAGCACACTTCTGAAGCCAAAGCCACTGACTCTGGGGGTGCCTGTGTGAGTGCCACAATTTTGTCCCCAGCCTCTGCTTCCTTTACACACACTCACCACATCTTGAAAAAAGTTGACTTGTATCAGTTCTGTCAGATTTCAGGTTTTGGTTTTTTTTGAGGTTAATTTCTCCTATTCTCTTCCCACTGAATCACAGAATCATAGAATATCCTGAATTAAAAGATACCCACAAGAACCATCGAGCCCAACTCCTGACCTTGCACAAGACACCCCAAGAGTCACTCCATGTGCCTGAGAGCATTGTCCAAATGCTCTTGAACTCTCTCTTGGCTTGGTGCTGTGATCACTTCCCTGGGGAGCCTGTTCCAGTGCACAGACACCCTGTGGGTGAAAAATGTTTTCTAAATATCCAATCTAAACCCCCCCAACACAACCTCAGACCTTTCTCTCTGCTCATGTCACTGATCACCACAGAGAAGAGATCAGTGCCTGTCTCTCATCTTCCCCTAACAAGGATGTTGCAGACTTCAATGGGATCTCCCCTCAATCTCCTTTTCTCCAGGCTGAACAGACCAAGTGACCTCAGCCACTCCTTGTGTGGCTTCTCCTCAAGGCCCTTCACCTTTTCCTAGCCTGCAAGTGAGACACATGGTAGGCAGAGCAACACTCTGGGCAGGGTCTGCTCTGCAGCAGCCTGCCAGCTGCCTAGCAGATAGACAGCAAACTGCTGATAACCAGGTGCTGCTGGGGAAGGTACAGGGAGCCTGGCAATCACCCATCAGGTGCTCATTAGACAGGTGCTATTCTGGACAAGCAGAGTAAGTTTATATTCAAGTTCAAGACAATCTTATTCAGGCAGAAAACTAGTGGCGTATAGTTCAACGCAAACATTCACAAGAAGAAATTTCAGTCACGGAACAGTTTCCAAATAAAAATTACTTCTTTTGTTATTTTTGTAACTTTTCCTCTCACAGGCATTTGACTGTTGGCCTCCTCTAGAACTAACCACTAAGCTTCATTCTGGATGGTGAAGCTGTGATGGAAATCACTTAAATGCATTTAGGTACATTTAGGATAGTAATTAAGAAAACAGCTAGAATCATCTCTAGCAGAAAATCTCCAGGTTTACCCAAGAGCTGTATTCAGTCCAGGATTGTGATTTACCTGTACCCATAATTTCACAGGGAAGACTTCCAAAGAGCATGTCAGAAGACACTGGTCTTTGGCCTAAAATATAATGTCCAAACTTTCTTCACATATTTTCTGGCAATTGGTAGCCCTCACTGGTAAACCTTTTTATGACATGCCCCAACATACAGCCTGTCTTTTCTTCCTTTCCAAGTGCCAAGGCTCCAGATGAACTCTCACATAGGCCAAGAAGACATTGCCAAATTCAAGGGGACCATGACACTTCACCAGCCCTTCACTTTAGCAACAGTTTTCCAGAGAAAGGGCAAGACCAAGTTATGTCATTCCAGGTCCTAGTGAGGAGACCACAGCCTGGCTACAACCAATGGGAAGCTTCTTCTGAGAAGAAGCCAGAGTATAAGAACATGAAAACTCCTGGGCCTGGTCGTGTTCTTCTAGTTCCATGTACTGAAGCTAGTACCACCAGGGGCCATTTCAGTCATTTGGGGAGGTTTAGGTTAGATAAGAGGAAAAAATATTTTCACTGAAATGGTGGCCAGGCATTAGAATAGACTGCCCAAGGAAGTGGCAGAATCACCATCCTGGAAGTGCTTGAAAGATGTGTGGCATTTTTAGTGCTATGGTTTACAGATGAATGCAACAATGCTGTGTTAAAGTTTGGACCTGACGATCTTAGAGGTCTTTTCCAATGTTAATAAGTCTGTGATTTGTAAAGCCCAGCCTTGATCACAGCCACGAACATTGTCCATCTGTCCCCTGTCATCAGAGTAGTTGGTCTGCTGCAGACAGGTAAAAGAAATGGAAGAGGCATTGGCAGATAGAGAAAGTGCCTCTTGTTGAGCTTCAAACTGTGCTTTACGTAAGATCCAAACCAACATTTCATGTGTTGCTCTTTTCCTGGTGAAGAGCAAGACCAGCCTTTTCTGGGTCTAGTTTCAAAGCAGCAATGTAGTATCCTTACTGGGACCTATCCCGAACTAATTCCTTCCACATGCTTGATCCTCCTCTAAGCCTTGATAAAATCTAAAATTTAATAACATGACCACAGTCCTGCTCTCATCCAAAGTAGGCATGGAGCTTTGCTGGAATGTCTTGTCCCATCTGGCCCTGTAAACACAGCACCAGCACTGGCCACCTTCATCTGCATGGACACAACGACTAGAAGGAAAGACTTGCATTGTGATATAAAGGTAGCAGCTTCTACCCTGGCCTGGAGAAGTAGCTGGTGATTCCCCAACCCCTCCAGGAAAAGGGTGGGGAACTGGGCTTAAGACTTTCAGGTGTATCACAGTGTGGGAATCCTTTTTTCATGGTGCTTAGTGAGTCATCTCCCTTTTGCAAGCTTATCAGGTTAAATCACTATTTTTCTGCATCTCAGCAGGGTTTGCTCAATATGAAAACAGACTACATTGGGCATTAACTCATCTGTCCCGGACCTGCTCCAGCAAAATACAGATTTGCCAGCATGGGAGAAAAATTCCCACTGGGAGCATTGGTCTTTGGGAAATGACTATATCGAGGTTGGTCTCTTGGGGTTTTTGCAGTGAATGTATTTGAGTTCAATACCAAATTCTTGGCAGTGCATTTTTGCAAAGATCAGACCCTTTAGGAAAACATTTCAGGATACATTGAATTTTACAACTCATTCTGCAACTTCCATGAAGGAACAGTTCTTGGTCTACCCTTACTAACTCAAAACTCAGAAGCAACTTTTCCCTTGGGCATGTTTGCACTAAAATGAAAGGAGCACTGAATTTTCCACATAATATTAGAGAGTAAAAGCTGTGAGCTCAGGTCCAAGTCACCTCCAGTGTGTTATCAATTAAATTGTCACCATCAGCTAATGGCACTTGCAAAGTCATCTGACTGAATTCCATTTCTATGTGAGCTAAGGTTAGATAATAAAAATACATTGTATTTGTCAAAGGCTGGAAGTGCACTCATGGACCTTCAATGGCTTGCAGTAACTTCTTATGGCACTGTTGAGTGAGTTTGCATCCGAGCCTGGAGATTTCTTTGTGATTTCCAAATCTTTCAGCCGCTTGCAATGAAACAATTCTCATACCACAAAAAGAGAAAACCAATTGGACATTTAACCAATAAAAAGGCCCATATGGGCCCATGTACTCATCAGTGCATTTGAAGCCATGCTCTTTTACAGATAACAACAATTAGTTAACATTTCAGCACCTTGTATTTGAGCTTTCAATGCATTATTGTTGATTGCATTAACCAAGGGAAACTCTTTTGGTTAATAATTGCATATTCTGGTTGTAGATCCACTGGGAGCCCTCCCCAGTCCCTGACCAGGAAGCAGCACTGTGTTGTACCAGAGCTGCTCCAAGAAACACACAATATGCTGTGGCTGCAGACGAGCAGTCGTACTGTCACCCCGGTCACAGCACGGCTGTCTCCAGCCTCATGCACTGCACCACACCCAACAAGAGACAGGAACCCCAAGTCCCATGCCTCACTGCAGCCTTTGCAACACAGCCTTTAGTTTGGATGTGTTTCCCTCTTTGGTCTGCTTTGCAGTAATGTCACACTGCAAAGCACTGATCTGCTCCTGGTTGTGTGCCACGCTGACATTAAAGTTTTCTCCTCTCAGGCCACAGCACTGGGCCAGCTGAAGTAGGGATGCTGGCAGTCTGAATAGCATAAGGACCATCTAGGGAGGGAAAGATGTACTCTGGCAGCATTGGCAGCTACTGTGTGGTGAGCTAGCCCTGCCCAGCTCTACCCTTATAGCCAGATAGGGACAATGCCCCTTGACCCATGGGACTTGCTGACATCAGATCCTGGGCTCACCCGTGCATCTCTCATCTCTCACACACTTTTTGTTCCTCTCCAACTTCCAGCACAAATGAGGACAAATGTTCCCTGGCCAGCAAGTTTCTGGGAGCTTTCTTCCCTACTCAGATGGTGGAAAGCATGCAAGTTTTGGCACCTTGCCCCATTTTCCCCCAAGACAGCCAGACCACTTGTCTCTTATTGTCTTTCTTTTTTTCCCCAAGGCATTTCAAAATAAATAAAGACAGGTGCTGGAGTCTATTTGCTCTTGCTTCCTAATCTTTTTGCATTTATCATAACACAGACCAGTACTTCATTGCATGAGTTGCCTATTTCCTCACATAGGCATCCCATATCTAAACCTCTCTCTGCCTAGATAAACAACTCCAGGGCAAAAGCAGAAAAGGTTTCCCTTTGCTATTTCAAATCCACTGATCAAACACCAACAGTTTCATTTGTCCCAAAGGGACCAAATGAATTTAATATTTCCTAGGATAAAAGGCCTTTGTTCAAGCAGTTCTCCCTTCTGCTAGCCCTGAGCCAGTAAAACTTAGCCTGGCCCAAGTGCTCTCTAAAGCAGCATAAGTGAAAGATCTTTGGGAAACTAGGAGAAGGAAGAGCTCAGAAAAGGTCAGTGTCTCCCATTCAAGGGGAAGACCCAGGCTGAAGGTCCTTCTTTCAAAAAGATGGGAGTCTCCCAAAGACTGAGATTTACCCCTGAAAATATACAGCTGTTCTTCAGGCTGGGTCTGCACAGCAGCAGCTGTGTCTTATTCTGGGCTGTTCTTGTAAGTGTGGCTATTGCACTGGTCACAAGAGCATCTCCCAGACCATGTCATTCATAGTGTGACCACTCAACAAGGCCACCTGAACCTGCTGGTGTCTGCTGCTGGTGGCACTCTTTTGCAGGTGCCCCAGCACTGTGCAAGCAGTGCAGCCTCATCTGTCGCCACTGCCACTGCCTTGGCAAATCAGGACTCCCATGAACCCCCATAAGGATGTTCTTGCCCTGGAATTCCCCTGCCCTTTCTCAGGGACCTTCCACTTCATTATCTGTAAGTAGTCTCTCTGGTTCTTTCCTTGATGGAGGAGAAAGAGATTTCCCCACATTTCAGTCTGTTTGATCCAAGATCATACCTAGGGGCATCTTACTAGGACATGCAATGAAAGTATCTCCAAGAAAGGAAGTATCTCCAGGCAGAGATAGTAGTTCTGCCATGCTGTGACTACCAGCACCAGAATTACACACATAACATAGAAAAACTCACACTGTCATGTAAGGGACCAGTCCTGTCTCTTCCATGGCCTCTTCTTCTTCTTTCAGAGATTCATCGAATGGTTTGGGGTTAGAAAGGAACTTAAAGATAATTTAATTCCAACACTCTGCCATGGGCAGGGACATATTTTCCAGCTGAACAGGTTGCTCAAAACCTTCTTTGCACTGAAGGCCTTCAGCATAAAACACTTGCAGACCCTCACTTCACTGGACCATTTGTCTGATGAGTGTCAGCCTCTCCACTAGCACAACTTGCTGTTTCAAGGCTGAGAGCCTGATTAATTTGCCTAAGTACAGGTGAACAAGCCATTGCCAGCTGCCAACAGCATCTGAGGCATTGGCACAGTGACAGCCATACCCTACTGAAGCAACAGCCAGAGGCCATACCAAGCACCCAAGGAGGTCTCAAATGGCACTACATGTTTGGGTTTAGGCAACTGAATCAGGCCCACAGCACATACACAGCACACTTCTTGCCTTGGGCAAAAGTACTAGCCTTGTACTCAACCAGCTACAACCTCAGTTCAGTAAACCAAACCAGAAATGTCCACATGCTCGGGAAGGAGCATTTTGGGGTGTCCAAGCCATGCCAGAGTGTCAGAAAAAGCTGCATGCCCCAAAACCTTCATTTGAGGGGACACAATCTGATATGTCGTCATTCATGGAGCACCAGAAACTACAGGGGCAAGGTGCTGAGCTTGGAGCTGTAGGCTGATGCAGCAGCCTCTACTTTGCTTTCTCTCAGTAGTAAGTTTACTTCAATGGTTGATGCCATTTTAGAACGTTGCCTTATATTTATTTCTCTTTTTTATCTGTGCAATAAGTTAAAAAATGCCATATGCCTGTTTTTATATTCCTCAGGCTTCATCCCCACACACACACCATACACACAGAGTTTCCAGTTGAGTAAGGAATGCAACGCATTTATCTGTGGCTCAGCACAGACACTGGTATACCAATGCATACATCCAGTGTGGGCGTACAAGAGATATAGATGCCATATGGAAATCACATCTGACACATACAGCTTGGGACAAATGGGAGAAAAATCTGTGCTGCTCACGTGCACCATGGAAAGAATTTTTCTGAAAATTGTTGCTCGCTTTGGCTTTATAACTCTCTGATACACCAAAGCACAGATGCCAGCTTGTTATCAGAAGGGAGTCAGAGGGAGAGACGGGACTTGACTGTGGCACAGAAGGAGAATTGGTCACCCTCAGCTTCCTCCCCTCACCCAGATTTGCAAACAGGCTGGACCCAGCCTAGGAGGCAGATGCGCGACGCCCACCCACCGACTGGCAGCTCCACATCGGCATTCCCATGACTGCCAGGAAAGAGCTGGCTGCCATCCTGCCTCCTGGAGCTCCCTCCCTTCGGGGGACAATAAACACTTCACCTTCTGAAAACTGGATTGCCAGATACTTTATACAGCCAAATGATAACTGATAGGCAAAGAAGAGAAATCAAGCACAGCAAGGAGTTTAAGGTGGGTTGAGAAAAAGATAAGTTAGAAATAGGATTTAATTATACAGATGTTATGGTGATTAGGGTCATCCAAGTAGGTAGATGGATTTGCAAATCCAGGAAGTTTTGCTCTGGTGACAACAATTTCTTCTCCCTCCATCTTCCCTTCTAGACAGCAGAGCCCTAGAATACCTAGAGGGAGACGACCTTGGCAGTGCCCCTGCTCCTGATGACAAGAGGGGCTGTACCAGCACTGATGCAGCTTGTTTGGATGCTCAGGGCAGGCTCAGCCCCCAGCAGCACACAGGCAATCTGAAGGGAGGCTGCTTTTCCGGGGGTGGGGAGGGAGGAGGAGGAGAGACGTGATTTATGGAGGAGGCTGGCACCGATCCACCGATCCAGAGGTTTGCAAGTGGAAGTTCTATCACCCACTCTCTATGCAAAGAGACTCATACCACCATCAGTGGAAGTCTGAGCAAAGACCCAAGGGCTGGGCTGGTGGAGGGAACATGTTGTTCTGCAGTGTGAAATGAATGTGGAGTTGAAAGTGTTGGGTTTGGGTGGAGCTGGGGCGGTCATCTTTCCCAGCAGCTGAGGGTGATGCAGGCAGAGCCCTTCCCTCAAGCCCCACAAAACCAAAACTGCAATACCGGGAGCTGAACTGGACAAATTCTTTTGTTTAACCCTTAGAATGCAGCTTCTAACTGGCTGCAGTAGCTCAGTTGTCTCAGCTGAAGTGAACAATGACAAAATATCCCTATTTTTTATCTCCCCAGCAGGAAACCTGTTTTCAGTAGTTACAAAGTACTTTGGAGGGTGATGGTGTCAGTTGTTGGCATCTCCCATAGAAGCATTTCCCTCAGCAACCATTATTCTCAGTAAACCAAATCCAACCTGAAATCCTAGCACCAACACAGTCCTTGAGGGGGAACTAGTTCATGCCTGCCCAACAGCAATGGAGGAGGAAGAGGAGGAGGAAAAGGTCAGAAGACAGAGGCAGGCCAGGTTACTAAAACAGAAGGGAACCAGAGGAGTCTCACAAAACAAGGGCCAAGGAACGTGCCTGTTCTCCTTCTCCTTCAAGCAACTGCACAGCAAGGTACTGACTGTAAAAACAAATACAGCATTACAATGCAGAGGCAGGAAAAACCAAATCCCAATCACACAGAGGCAGAGAAGAAAAAAATTAATCAACTTATGCCAAACCTAATAATAACAGAGTCCACACCATTAGCCTCCCCAAAAGAGAGGAAAGGAAAACAAAGACGCTGAAACATTAAACACAGGAATTAATGGAAAATATCAAGCAAATGTAAGAATAACAAGGAGTACAAGACTGCACACTGGCCTCCACTTCCCTTTCTCCCATTATGCATACAGAGACAGAAAGGAAAAGCAAGCACCATTCCCAGCCACAGTAATTCTGGAGTTTGCAGTTAGGAAGATTATTTGTCAGCCAATTGAACTAAGATAGCTAAATTATGCTCTTCAAAATGCTCTTGACTTGGTAAAGTCATTCTGCTGAATTAGGTATGAAGTCAATGTGATTACGTTTGAATCCTGCTCTGAACTCTTGCAGAGAGAGGCCTGTATTGCTGGAGCTCAGGGGCTCTTAGGGAAAAGCCTGAAGTGGAGCATATTCCTCCCTCAATAGCATCCTCCAGGCAGGCATGGAGATAGGCCTCTGCAAAGCCAAGCTGTCGAGTCTCCTTTGTTTTATCCCACACAGCACATTGACCAGGCTCAGGGCAACATTTTGCCATGTCTTTGGCACAAGTCCTGACTGAGAGATGGAATTCATTTCACCTGGCTGTGAATCTCTACAGAAGAGACATTTTCACATGAATCTGTCACCCGAGGGATGCTCTTGGCATACAGTGCAGAGAACCAAGCCTTTCTAAGGTAAGATTCACCTCACCTTCAACAAGGTGTCTGAAGTTAATCAGGTCAGTCACAACAAGTGCCAATGGCCCTCCATTGCCTATTAAGGGATGACAGGTGTCTAGTTCAGGTGAAGGTATATAGTTGTATGAGACTAATTCCATCTGTAGTTTATTTCCTATGCACATATTCAGGGAATGCATTTATTTATATTATATTTATTTTCTTGCATAAAAGCAAGAGAATTGGAGTAAGCACATTCTCCTCAAGCAATGAGAACCACAGCTCACGTTTGCTTTCTCTTCTAGCTCCCAAGCCTCTTTCTATGGTATTTTTTCCAACCTCAGGCCCCCCACAGCCCCATCATCCTTTTAGTCATGCAGTGATTCTTCCTAAATGGTCCCTTTCCTCTTCACTCCTTCCCACTGGCTACCAGCCCAGCCAGCCCAAGTTTCCCTAGCCAGACCTCTCACTCAGCAAATCCATAGATTGTCACTGTTCCCCTTTTGCAAGAGCACTGAGACTGCAAGAGAAGTGCAGTCCCAATGTCTGTGTTCAGAAATGGATGTGACAGGCGAGGCAGCGGTCAGGCTGGAGGAAAATCCCTGTTTGCTCAGTTGCTCCCCATAGTTGCTCCTGCCATGCAGGAAGGAGCAAAGCTTTCATGGATGTAAGTCACAAAGCCAGTCTTTTATAAACAGATGAGAGTTTTGCAAGCACTGGCAGATTTCCACACAGATACCAAGGTACATCCCTGATGCAAGACCACCATCCTGCCAAATTTTGAATCCATGTCACAGCATGGGGGATGCAAAATTCTCAGGGAAACGGCCAACAAAGCTTTATAATACTTTTATTTCCCCACTGTTCCTCTTGGAAATGGGTAAGTCTGGCTGGGTTTTTTTCCTTTCTCACATTTCTCCACATCAGTGTAAAACACTTGAGACAGGTGAGGAAATTCTGACATGGTTATGAAGACTGTCTCCAGCAACTTCTGTAACAGTGGGGCTGTTCCCACTGGCTGTTCCTAAGTAATAAAACACAGCATAGCATCATTTACTCACAAACTTCATTCAGTTCTGAAGCTCATATGACTGCTTATAAAATTTTCCATGCCTGCTTTCCAATAGACAAATTCTGCTCTCACAAAGAGACGGACTTTACTGACAACTATGCCAAATCTTCCATAAAAAAAGGTAAAAAATTTACTGGATTTTCATCTGGTTTATTCCTGGCTCTGATTCAGTAGATGTGAGCATGCTGAAACACTGGGTCTGTAGAATCCATACCTTAAGGAAGTTCAGCTCAGTACCCACACATGGTGGTTTGTAACATGCTTTTCTCAAAGAAACCGCAGCATGTTCCTAAAACTGGTTCAGAGTGCAAGGATGATACATAGAAAAAGGGTTTCAACAGCTGGGGCGGGGGGAAATCCTCATGTACTTTTAAGGAGTTCTTGTTATGTGAGCATGCAAATGGGTTCCCTGGGTTCCGGTCCTCCACTTTTGTCCATATTCTGTTCACTTCCTACAGCTATAAAGCCCTACACTCAGTGTCACATTGGCTATTTTCCCCACACCAAATCGTTAAGCTAATCATTAAGTTTCTCCAAAGCAATGTCACCCCTATCTGCATACTTCTGGGGGTCCAGCCTACACTGAAAGCTGGGGATTCAGATTCCACACAAAATTTCCTGCAATATTTCGCTCTCTCCACCACTGATCTAATCCTGACTTTCCTTGCTGCTCTTTCAACCAAACCTATTTCCCCACCATGGACATGGAAAGCAAATGGTTTCCTTCCTTTATACAAGAATCTGACAGATACCTGAAGGCTGTTACCACACTCTCTGATTCCCATCCCTCTTTTCTTTCTGTTAAATCAGGCCTGTCATTCCGATTTTTTCCACAGCACAGGACTTTCAGATCATTGACCACAGGTATGGATATCTTCTGAATTACCTTCCACAGGTTTACTTTTGTCACAAAGCCCAGTCTCCACAACCAGCTACGTCATAGCTGAGGATCCACTAACAGTGGGCAGGATGGATAACTGAGGGAGCGTGTCAGGCAAGACTTCTTCATGTACATAGACTGGTTTGGGAGGGAAGGGATCTTAAAAATCATCTAGTTCTAATCTTCCTACGATGGGCAGGGACACCTTCCACCAGGTTGCTCGGAGCTCCATCTTACCGGGCCTTGAACACTCTCTGGGATGAAGCACCCACAACCCTTCTGGACAATTTGTTCCAGTGTCACACAGTAAAGAATTCCCTCCTAATATCTAATTGAAACTCACCCTCTTTCTTGAACCCCTTCCCCCTTGTTGTGTCACTACATACCCTTATAAATCATCTCTCCAACCTTCTTTCTTGTAGGCTCCCTTCAGCTACTGGAAGGCCACACTTGGGTCACAGAGCATAGTTCACAGCAGGTGCCATGTAATGAAGTCTGTCTGTGTTGTTACCATGGTCCTTACAGCTCTCTCAAGGCTGTATTGCAAAAATAGAGTTAAAATACTGACTGAGGCACTTAAATTAGCCTGCCCAGGTGGAGAAAGAAATGAGACATGCCATTCAGTAGGAGATGAATAAGGACAGGCAGAGTGCACCCTGGAACAATGTGAGAACGAGCTGAGAAAGAGGCCCAAAGGGATGACTTGTGATTAAATAGTTGGAGGACATTAGTTTTTTGGTTCATGGCATGTGGAGTGAGTGCCCAACAGACCAGATACCCACCAGACCTCTCCTGAGGGCTGGTGATCCCCACCCAATGGCACCGGTCCGGCTCCTGCATCAGTACCACAAACTGTAGAAGGGCACCTTGCCAAGTGTTTTTTTCAGGGTGTCCATATACTTGGCATGGCTACACTCACCAATTTTCAGCAGGCTTCAAGCCTTTCCTCGCATCATCCTCTCAAACCACAGAGCCTGGAATATCTCTACTTCTGCTTATATAATACTCCCAAATTGGCTTTCACATTCTCTGTGAACCACACACAAAACCTTTGCCTTAAAGCAAAACACCCTTCTCAAGCAACAAGGAACCATAACAGGCACTGGGATTACAAGAGCAGATTCCCACTGTTCAGCAAAGGGCAGCCCCACACCACATCATCCCCTGTGTGCAGGGCTTGGAGGGGTGTGTGAGAGGAAGCAGCTTTTCCCAAAACACCTGCTGCTCCCACAAACTCCCCCGCCACAACCTCAGCATGCATATAAATTGTTGCAACTATGTCAGAAAACCAGGAAAGCATCACGGAAAGCCTTCCCCTGTAACCATAGCTGGATGTAACGTTTGCAAGTGTAAAGCGCTTATGTTTGTGCAACAGCATTTCCGTACACTGTGTTCCACCTGGACCACGGGAAGAGGAGTTCACTGTGACCCTGTCACAGCATCATATTTAGGCACAATCACACTCTGCTGCCACGAAGGAGGTGAGGGAGGGAGCGAGGAGCTGAAAACTCTCGTTTAGTGCCAGCTGAAGCAGTAAGTGACAAAATTCAGGTTTCCACCCACTTTCTTCTAAATTTGACATTTTGCAGCTATCATTTTCCACAAATCTGAGGAAAACGTACTTTTAGGAATAGCAGCATGACTCTAGTCCATAAAACTCTTAGAATTCAAGTCACTTTATTGATAAATGTGCCAAACAGCAATGCAGGCAGTTAAGAGAAAACATCGGTAAGAGCACCGTAGAGGTCAGTGCAACAGGACTGCAGGAGGAACAACACAGTGACTGTCAGGTTGTCAACAAAAATGTTCAGATGTATCTCAAAGTCTTTGTTTGAAGGTGAATCTGTTATCACTCAAAAAAATATGTGATGAACTCCGTTTCAGTAAGGGATATATACACCTCTATTTAACTTCCCCTTAAGCAGAGATAAAGAATGCTTTTATCAGCTCAACTGTCTCTTTAGTGTAGCTACTACCTGGCACATGGCAAAGCAAATGGAGGAGACAGCAAACTAGGCTGGGAACTCATCTGCCATTTGTCAGTTTTGTAATACTCATGGATGGTTTTTGAATAGATAGTATCCAGTGGCAGAAAGGCAGGTAGTTAATGAAACTAATAAATATTCTGCACAGGTGGAGTGACCTGGCATCAGGTGGTGTGTGGGGTTTGAGGCTAAGACATGCTCCACAGCCCAAAGATCCTTGGAGAGCTATGAGGAGGTGTCCCCCAGTCTCCCACTGAACTGTGAAACAGCTCAGTACTCCATGGAAGGAAGCAGGGACTGACCGTACAGCAGATCATTTAGGCCAGGGTAGAGGGATCTAGACAACATTTCACTATTCTGGTTAATCACTCTGTGCAAAGTGCAACAGCCTAATCATGATAAATAGGGAAAAAGCCATCTCAAAATGTTCAACGATCTGGCAACTGAAGGAACATTCATATCCCATAAGAAAGCAAGGAAAGATGTATCCAAATCTACTACATGAAGAGTTGCATATTGTTTCCCCATCATTTTGTGTATCCTTCAAGGGAAAGTTTTCCATCACATCTGTTCCACTAATTTAAGTTAAATTTAAAGAATATTGGAGTCAGCTCAAAACTGCATTTCTCAATTATAAAATTATTTTTCACAAAAAAAATAATACAAACAGGAAGTCAAAGGGAGAGGAAATGTGCAATCCAAAACTGCAGCTCCTGGAAACAGATGGAGCTGAAGATGACTTCAAGGAGAAGAATCAGACTTTTCTGCTCCTGGGGAGCTCAGCAAAGTAGAGGCATTGTAGCAGTATCCTACTTCTGCTTCACATGGCTGCAAAAGTTTGTGGTCTCTTTGCTCTGCTGCAGCTCCAGCTTCAAAGGTGGGTGATACTGGACACATTTGCCAGGGCTCCATCAATATCACCCCACCTAATGGTTGTGGAAAACACTTCCCATCCTTGCCAGAAGCAGTTTGTGTAGGTTGGTGTTTTGTCCTCCACTTGGCATTTATCCTGCCTCAAATGCACTAAGACGCTTTTTTAAAGATAAGTATGTTTCCTCAGTCAAAAAAAAAACAAAACATAGTCAGAGTTTGTTGCAAGCTTATAGATGTTGCCAAGACAAAGCCTTACCAAGATGACAAGATTTGTGTACCAGAAATCACAATTTGCTGTTTGACTACATGCTACCCTATGTTGAAGGGTCCCAATGTATCTGGGGCCTCCAGATGCTCTGAAAAAAAAATAGTGTACTTAAAATAGAAATATGTTTCAATAAAGGTACTGGTGTTACTAATTATATTGCTATTCTATCAATACTCCAACTGATTATCAGTACCATTAATTATGAAAATAAAATAATAATAAGTCAAACTGAACTAAAATGTTTAAATTTTTAAAATGCAGATTCCTGAAATCTCTTGCATTTTAAGCAGTTTGCTGAACAAATGGATGTTAGCCTGTGAAGAAGCAGCTCATTTGCTAACAAGTCATCAGAAAGGCTGACAGAAGTCAATACACCAAGCATTGTTGTATTTGTAATAGTTCCAAAGGACAGTATCTGGATAAACAGCTTTAAGCCTATCCTTACACTACCTTGTCTTCCGAAAAACAGATCAAAACTGTCTCCTTCTGCAGCTAAAAGTAGGTGCTTTCTAGGGTTTAAAAAATGTAGTATTGACCTAGACAGTCCAAATCTAAGTTAAAGTCAACACTGAGAGGGGCCCAGTTTTTAGGAAGTTCTAAGTCTGGTTCATATAAATGCTTCACATAAGAGGGAGGTGCTCTCTGAGCCTCCTTTGTCCAGAAGACTTCCCTAGTCCTGCCAGTGGTGACATGCAGGTTGCACTGATGTATCAGGCAACCCTCCCCATCACCTACACCACAAGGATGGTTTCTGGCTTGCTTTTGGGTCTCAGCCATCAGCCCTCAGGCCTGGCTCAAGAGCTGTCTGTGTTGTGGAGGTCCCTGAATAGGAGAGGGCTGCTCTCAGGGGTGACCTTGCATGGCAGGAACCTGTGTGTGTCCCCTGAGTCCCTCAACTATCTGTCACTGCAGAAATGAACTCCGTGATGTGAAGACCTGCTCAGACTTTCCCATCACTTGCAGCTCCAATGCTCACTTCAGTCTCTATCAGTCTTCTGTTTTTGTTGTTGCTGCTTCTTTGGAGGAGAGTGGGAGAAGTCAACACTCATGTATGAGAACAGAACTCACTTTATGTTACATCAGTAGCCTATTGACATGGAACAGCACAGTAAGCTTTCTTGCTGATAAATAAAAATGATTGGTTTAACTGATGGTTGTATATTCATCATTCTTGATACCCAGCAAACATTCTGGTTGTCAAGCAGGTAATATCTGACACATCTGCCCTGTTGTTTGTCTCTCAGGCTATACTACCTCAAGCACCTCATCCTTGTCTTCATTCTTTTCCCACCCCCTCAAAAGGTCTGATTGACAGTATGGCTATATTTCCATATTTATAATGTGTTTGTTTTTTTTTTTTAATTCCAGCAGTACTAGTCTAATAGTGGACTTCTGAAAACTTATAAAACCCACAGCTTACACTTAGAACCATTGTTAATTCCAGGCATTTGCTACCTGTTAATATAATAAACACATGCTTAGGGTTATATTCAGACTACCTAAAATAGCCTTAACACTCTAGCTTTGGAGCCAAAGCTCAGGGAGACAGGAGCAGTTTGGCTTGGCTCCCCGCAAAGCCTTTGGAGACAAATAGTCACAGTGTCCACATTAGGCACTGTATAAGTACTGGTTAGAAAACACAGCCCCTATATCTCTGTTGGCTGGACAAAAAAGACAGCTCTGTAGCCCTGTAGAACCACTGGCTTTTTCAGCTCTCCTTTGAATCCCTTGAATTTAGGATTTGTATGTAAGCACAGCTCATGTGAGGCTCTCTAAAAGGCAGACAGGGTACTGCTTGAAGGGTCCCATTCAAAGAGAGTAGAATTTTAGCCAAGTTTCTATCTAGAGTCATTAAAGCCTGTCAGGCACTTATAAAACCTTTTCAGAGCAATTTAGAGAATTTACTCAAGGTAACATGTGCCATCTTGCTACGTTATTGGCATTGATTCAGAAGTCAAACAGCTCTTATGCGATCATGACAATTTCTGATTAATTAAACTATGTTCTTTACATCCAAAAGTACATGAAACCTGACTCCAATCCCAGCTTTCAGCTTTCGCAATCAACAAGTGAAAAACTGTGGTTCTTCACTCTTCCACCAAGATTTAATGAATTTCCTTTTGGAACTGTTAAAAACGAAAAGTAACTGAAATATCAACCTTATAATAAGATTGGTTTACACACTCATTGCTTCATCAAAAACTAGAAGGAACACAAGCAAAAATAGAGATTTTCAGCGCTGGATCTTACTTGCAGTTGGATTTCAGACTCTCAAAACTGATGCAATGCCACATGCTTTGTCCTGGAATCATTATTTTTCACAGTTCTCCCCTCAAAATTGCCACAAGGTATAACATTACCCCAACCTAAACATGGAAAGGAAGAGACAGAGGAGAGCACTGACACTTTTGGGTGATGAGTGGACAGCCAGTAGCATCAGTTCAAAAGCAGCAGGGTAGACAGGAATAGAGAAGGCTGTAGAGCCAAGAGAACATAGATGGTCCCCACTGCTCCCCGCAGATGGGAGGCTTTGGGTAGCAGTGCAGAAGGAAAAGCACTGTAATTGGCAGAGCTTTTCCATTTACTAAGTAGCAGCTCTTATGCTATGTGATGCTTCACTGACCACACAGCTCCTGCCTCTGACATGGGTGATTTCTGCAAGTAGAAAATATGCAGATGTGCACCCCTTTGGCTGGGCTTATGTCAGGCAGCTGTTCTGCACAAACCCCACACTACACCTGGACCCTGGCCCTTGCTTACAGCTTACCCACATGGGTTCAGATCCCAAGGAAATCAGGGAGTCTGAGTAGCATTGGAACCCACATATGATGGGAAACCTTACCCTCTAAAGTGAAGGGGAGGATGGATGTTTTTTTTAATTCACTTCTTATTTTCTCCACTATAAGCATTGTTTACAATGCCATTTCCTTTCCAAGGTTCTATCAAAAGTTCCCGTGTCTTAATAACTGGACAAGACCAAGAGACAGTGATTGAAAGTGTGTAGCAAAATAGGAAGGACAACTGGGAATGAGAGAAATACAAAAAATCCTGAGTCTGGAGAAAGAGATGGGGAAAGTTCCTCACATCCCACGACTGACATGAGAGAAGTGGCTGAGGGAAAGGCAATGGACAGCCTGACAAAGAGCTATGCTGTACGTGAGAACTGGGCAGATTCAGACTGTGCAAAACTTTGACATTAGACAAGCTACCCCAGAAAGGAGTTTGGCCCATGCTGCTAATCGGGAGAGATGACCAGGGGCACAAGAGAATATAGGGAATGGCAAAAGGGAAGAACTCCTCAGCAAAGAGAAACAGATGACAAAATGAAAGCCAGCACCAAGTGGGAATCGTAGAATCATAGAATCATAGACTGATTTGGGTTGGAATGGACTTTAAAACAATCTATTTCCAACCCCTCTGCCATGAACAGGGACACCTTCCACTAGACCAGGTTAGTTGCAGTCAAAACCAACTGGGGAATTTGCATTGGGAGGTCATTAGAGCATCTGCTGAATGAGGAAGCGGGAATTTGACACAGGAGAGCTTGCAATGAGGAAAGGAAGCTGGCTGGTCATGGAGAAAAAGATTGGAACAAGCAGCCAGATTTGGCACAGGATAAGGCAGAAGGATGTGTTGATTCTGTACACTGAAGTAACTAAGCCATTCATCAGGAAGTTAAAGATTGTGCCAGGAAATAGGCATAGAAAATTATTATTATATTAAAAATCCAGAAGGAGCCTTCACACTTGGCCTAATTTGGGAGAGCTCAATTTTGCAGCCTTGGAGTTCTTGTAACATGCTTGGTGCATGTATATGTTTGTCCTTTGAAGCACAGGAGGAGCTCAGTCTATTCTGTGCCAGAAGCCAAGAGTGCAAAACCAGGGCTTTCCTTCTTTGTGATTTACAGCTTTTGAGTCTTCAGCTGGAAAAGCTCATTGGCCTGTCTTGCTTGTGTTCCACATTACAGTACCTAATCTCAAGTCTGATCTGTTGTCAGACAAGGTTCATCAGAGCTGTCTCATCTCCATTACCTGCCCCCCATCCCAGTTTTTCAAGCTTACTAATCCACCAGTTTCTCATTTCTGTGGGAGGAGACCTTGTATCACCTCTACAGGACTGACTTATTTTTACCTACATTGAATTTCATTGTGCTGTGTTTTCCACGTATTTTAAACACTGATATATCTCTTACTTATTGTTTTTCTTTACTCTGTGGGACTCGGATAATCACTTTAACTTCCTCAGGACATGTCACCATCACTCATGAGTCACCATTCAGCAGAGTCCTTCTCAGGCCACTCCTTGGGGATGCAGCTCTGGGAGGCCACCAGGTAGCCAGGTGCTACTGAAGGGGCAGGAGAACAGACCTGACAGCAGTACTAAGAGGAGGGCTACAGCACATAGAGCCCCAGCTTTCAGTCCTGCCTTCACAAGCAAGACCAAGCTTCTTGTACAGTGCCCAGTGGTGTGCAGACATATCCCAGCCTGAGCAGAGCACATTCCCTAGGGCTCCAAGAAATTCCACCTAGATTAGGAGTTGCCAATAAGACTCATTGTTACCAAAAACTCATGGCATAACAGCCTTTTCCTCTCTTTTGCCTGTTCTAGTGGGAGACCTCTTCTTGCCCTTCTTCAAAATCCAGCTCCCCAAGCCAAGACCCCTGGCCCATATGTAACAGGATTTCTGATTCTCATATTTCCCAAACTCCATACTGCTTCTGACACAGCCTCAGTGCTTAAATTTCTGCTTTCCAGCTCTTCCTACAATTGCTTCACAGATGAAGCACTCACTGCTGACCTCTTTCATAGCCTCTTTCCCTTACTCTCTGAGCCCACCCCTCTCCACATCTTCATCTGAAATCATTGACTTCAACATTCTCTAAATTCCTCACTGAAGTGCTCCAGGGATGGCCATAGAACAGATATCAGAGCCAAACTCAGCGTGTTACACAAGACCAAGTTATCACCTGTGAGTTGTTCTTCACTCAGCCACAACAGCTCCTTTGCTCACCCACATCATTGCTGCACAAGAATTTCTTCTCTAGAACTACCTTAGTGTTCTTTAAGTCCATCTAGTCCTAGGAGACTAGGCAGGAGCAGCTGATATCTTCCAGCCATCTCAAAACTAAGACATATGGAGAGAATTGCTGATGAATTTTGAGATGTATTATGTGACAGGTGCTTTTGGCTCTGGTTATCTGAAATGAGGGGGAAGAGGTGAAAAGGGTCTCAGATGGAGAGCTTTCTCGTGGAGGTTTAAATATGCCTCGCCATGAATCATTCTTGTCTATGCTGACCACAGAGCATCACATCTGTTGTTTTTATGGTCAAGAAAAATTAAAAAAGAAAATGACTAATACGTCCTTATATAGACAAGCCACTTGAGTCAAGCCTAAAGCAGAGTCTGCTAATTGGACAAAACCATGGCTCATAATAGCATCTTAACATTTCTCCTGCTTGCTGTTTGTCTTTTGGTTAGTTACTGAAGGGTGTTAACCTAGAAGTGGTCACCATGAGGGTTTGAAGTTACAGTAACACCCCATTAAGCAGTACATGGCAAATTTACTTCACACCTGGCTTCTCAGTGGTAGCATTTCACACTCTCAAGGCTGCCAGCCAAGCCAAACAGCAGCACAGGCATCCATGCAGTGACTGGCAGTTTTACAGCCAGGAAAGCAGGCAACATTGTTCCATCTCTTGAAAAAAGCATAGGGGGTTTCAGGCACAGACTGTGAATCAATCACGTCCATATCTGCAGCTCAGATGTGTCTTCTCTGTCAGCTACAGAAATATATACACGTGTGCTCCAGGTGGGAAAAACTACCCAGTGCATGTGACAGGAACAGCATTCACACACACTGCCTGAAGCTCAGCACATAGAATCATATCCCAACTGGGGTAAAAACACATGATAACAGCACACAAGACACTGGAGCTGTGGAAATAGATCAAGTATTGGCTTGTAGAAGTGAACCTCACCTTCATTTGCTGTCATCTCACAGCTGCAGCCTGTGAGGCTTACGTGTGCTCTGGGTAATACTCCTGTGCTCTCCAGGGCAACCTTCATGGCTGGGTCTGTAGCTTTCAGTCCCCTTTGCCCTTATTCCCTACTGATACACTTAACAGATTACACCACTGTGGCCTCAAATCTCCTCTGCTACCATTAGACCAGTAAAAATACAGCAACGGGAAAAAGATATTTCTATATTCCTGTAGTTCCCCAGTCTCAGTTCCCAAACATCTTCTGAAATTACGCCAGCTGTTTTACATAGGTGCTATTTATGTTTTTATTTATGTATGAAAATGTATTTAACCTACAGGGTGGGGTTTGCTTCTTGTCCACCGAACAGTGCTGTCTTCAAACATGCAAATTTGATCTGTTTGCCGCATCCAAAATAGAAACATTGCACTAACAGTAATTAGATCAGAGTTTAAAAGGATCAGATCCTCATTAAGGCTTTTCCTCAAAGACTTTACAAGCTTAGAGCTTGAATCTAATCTTCAGTGTCAGCTGAAAGGGAAGCCAGGGGGGTTGATAGAGGGGAGCAACAGCCATATCTGGCATTGGTTGCTGTCGGTGAAAAGAAACAAGGGGTTAGTGCTGCAACTAGTTAAATCCATAAGATCTCTGAGGGGCAGCCACATCCTGGAGGCTCTCCTAAGAATCCCCGCTTTCAACAAGACTTTGGTGTATTGTAAAGAAAAGAGCTGAAGTGTTGAGTGCCCTGACTTTCTCAACCTTCCTCCTCCCCCAAAGCAGATGTCACTGCAGGCAGCCACATTGAGTATGTGGAACATCTCTGGAGAAAAAAAATTAAAAATGAGAGTGTCAAACCAGCCAGATTTACTCTGGCCTGTATGAATTTGGTCTTCCCAGAGCTTCATTCTCTCTTTTCTTTCCTCTCTATTTAATTTTGATTGTTTCTTCCCTTCTTCCTGCCATACTGATGCCCCTTCCTCCACACTGCTTCTAAATAGCAAAAAACAAGTCAAAAAAACCCTGGTGAATTTACAATAATTCTATCATCCATGTTTTACAGATAGAAAAGTGAGGGACAGAAATATTAGGTACCTGACCAAATCCATTCTAAAAACTGTGTGTGTCAGGGCACAGACCCAAGCTACAAAACCACCTTTCCTGTCTCTATCCATTCATTCACACACAACAACTCGCACAATGTGTTTCTTGTTCACTGTCCTTGCAACCAGCTTTCTTTTCTTGACCCCTGTTGAAATCTACAGTTTCATTACCCCTCTGCTCCTTAATGTTCTTATTTACTTCTTGATCTTTTGCTACAGTTCCTCACTTCCATAGGTCTTTATTGGTACCCCAAAACATCCCCGCAGAAGGGTTCAGCAGATTGTGTCAAAGCTTCACACACCCCAGGAAAGCTTTACATTTAAAAAGTATGAAAGGCAGCAAGAGTTTAATAGACAATGTCAGATTTATTTCAAACTATAGGGATGAGTTTAAGATACAACTGAATCCTAGAGCCTGGGATTTAATATGGAAGATGAGATGGAAGAAGTAATCCAATTGATCTAAGTCTTAAATATGGCCTAGGTCTGCTTGTAAATTAAAAGCAATAATTATGCATTACCTGTAAAAGCATTTGATTTCATTTTAATGGCCTTTGCAAATTGCATTACTATACCATTTGTTTACAAAAGTAACAGACTAAAAAAGTCTATTACCTCTTTACTCTTCTTATCATATTGGTTGCAACAAGTTGTACAGGACATAAAAGTGAGTGGAAATACATCCACATGTTTGACAATGATGAACTTCAAATTTCCATCATATAAGAGGAATACGTTTCCTCTTTTAAAAACCAAGATCTTTCTGGTCTAAATCTTAGAGTTTTAAGAATTGTATTTGTAACAGATGAATGATGTAAAAATGCTGGTACACAAATGAACAGATTATAAAGATTCATGAAGCAAACTGCAGTCTGCAGCCAGAGGAAGCCGGTCTACTATGAAGCCAGGATCAGAACACTGTGCTCATGAGCCACTGGTGTGATATCACCACATGTAATATCACCACATGGTCTTACCTCTTGACACTCCTCAAATAAAAACGAAGAATCTAAAATATATTTTCAGTGCTGCAACAGTACTTCTTTTGCATTACATTTCACTTCCATTTATTAAGATGGATTATCCACTTCATGCTAAACCCTGACATCCATTTAGTCACTAATTAGCTAAATTCCCATCAGACCTGCTGCTACACAGTTCTGAGATTTGTGTAATCAGTTAGGCCTGGCCTAATCAAAGTGGTTTCATTGTACAATCAGACCTCAGAGGTATAAAAGTACATGAAAGGATAAGAAAGAAAAAACAGAGTGTTACCTCATATTGATTTCAGTGAGTCAATGGGAGGTCTGAATAAAGACTGGGTAAGAGCCAAGGAGAAAACCTTATAAAACATTTCTCTAAAGTGTTGGTGGCTCTCTTTTTATTTACTGGAATAGCATTTCTATAAGCTGACAACATCATCTGTATTGTGCTAATTTAAGTGCCTCCAACTTGAAGAGAAGCAACAAATAAAGAGACAAAGTATTCTGTACAGAAGACCGAGGATCTCATATGTCAAAGCAAAAGAGACACAATGAAGAATTCTCTTTGTTCAGTGGTCTTCATAATGGAAAGGGAGGGGAAAAACAGCAGACTATCGAGACTTCACCCCTCACCCCTTTTTCCCTCTGTCTAACAGGCCCCTGAGGATCAAGAATATCATGTGCTGGAAGGAACTCACAAAAATCATTGAAGTCCATCTCCTGGCTCTGCACAGGACCATCCCCAAGAGTCACACTGTGTGTCTGAGAGCATTATCCAAACATTTGAACTCTCTTAGGGTCAGTGCTGAGATCACTTCTCTATGGAGTCCCTTCCAGCTCCCAACAACTCTCTGGGTGAAAAACCTTTTCCGGATATCAAACTTGAGCTCCCCTTGACACAACTTCAGACCATTGCTGAAGGTCCTGTTACTAGTCACTGTCACAGAGAAGGGATCAGTGCCTGCTCCTCCTCTTCCTCTCATGAAGAAGCTGTAACTGCAATGTGGTTTCCCCTCAGTCTCCTCCAGGCTGAACAGACCAAGTGACCTCAGCTGTTCCTCATAATTGTTTCTTCTCAAGGACCCTCACCATCCTCATTGCTCTTCTTTGGACACTCTATAGTAGCTTAACAGCTCTCTTACACTGTGGTGCACAAAACAGCACTCGAGGTGAGGCCACCCCAGCTCAGAGCAGAGTGGGACAATCCCCTCCCTTGCCTGGCTGGCCATGCTGTGCCTGATGCCCCCCAGAACAGGGTTAGCCTTCCTGGGTGCCAGGGCACTGCTGCCTCATGTTCAGTTTGCCATCAACCAGAGCCCCCAGGTCCCTTTCCTCAGTGCTTGTCTCCAGCCTCTCACTCCCTAGTCTGTCATACATCCAGGTGCAGAATCCAGCACTTTTCCTGTTAAAATTGATATGGTTGGTGATTGCCCAGCCCTCTAAATTGTCAGTCTCTTTGCAGAGCCTTTCTGTCTTTGAGGAAGTCAACAGCTCGCCACAGTTTATTTGCATTAGGATTAGCTGAGCCATGGGGAGCCAGAGGCAAGCACAGTGTAGATGCTGCATCCAGACCATGTACAAACCCAATCTCCCACCTTTCTGTGGGATCTGGAGCCAGGCTCACATAGCAATTTGCCAGGATCACTGCAGCAGGAGAAGGCAGTGTGTATAGACACTGCTGATTGCTGTGCTCAGAGAAAGGTAGAAAGTCTGGAGAAGGGGTTAGGGAGGCAGAGGAGAGGTTATGTCTCTGGGAAGATGGGGTCTGGAGGCAGCTAAGAGAAAGGAAGACAAATTATTGAAATTGAAATAATTATCCCATTAAACTATTTAGTGAATTTAAATAAATCTGGCTTGTTTCTTTTTTACAGTTGAAAGCTATGGAGAGGAAAAAGGAAAAAACTGACTGAGAATTGCTGTCCTGTTTTACAGGTGTGCCATTATGCCTGCTGAGTGAAACCAAAAGTAATAGAAGAACAACCTTATTCAAGATTAAAACTTCACCTGCTAAGTGAAACAGATGTCCTGTTCACACAGACCAGCCGGGGCTCTGGGCCTAGATCCAAACAATAACAGAAATATTAACTTCATTTTTGTTTCTACTTCTTATTTCACTTTGAAATTATAAACAGAGGTTTATACCTTTAGTTTGGTCATTAATCTGACCTCTTTAAATTAGGCCTTTTAAATTAAAAAAATCTGATATTTATACAAAAAAAAAAAAAAAAAAGAAATCAGTGATATGAAAAAGAATAAAGAATCTAGGCAGTGAGACACTGTAATCTCAGAAATGCTAAAAGAGAGATTTTTGTCCATGGTAATGAGACCATTCTGCTATCTCAAGTAGGATCAGGTACTTTGTTCAAATCTTTTCTGCTTGTCAAAAAAAAAAAAAGTCAACAGCAGTAAGGATGAAAGAGGTAGAGACATCTCATAGACCAGTATCTGCTTTCTAACACAAGCAATGGCTCATCTGGGCTTCCATCAGACTCCTAAAGAATGTCTTAGCTCAGGCTGTGGCTGCAAGTGAGCAAACACTGTTCCCAGCATAAATATATCATACAGTCAGAATGCAAAAGAAACTTTTCTGCATGTCAAAACACATTTAGTAGCTAAATAGAAACATACAGATATCATGGACTACCTTGCATTAACCATGCAGATCGCCTCGGTGAGCATGTGAAGATATTTGAAAGGAGCCAGATTTTCTCTCCTCATGAAATTTTGCCATCTTACTCCTCCAGCCACAGACATTGAATTTCATCCCTATTCTGGTTTGGTTGGGTGCAGCCACCCTGTCACCCACACATCTGTTCAGCTTTCTACTCCTGTGGCCTTCACACAAAACAAACAACAGCAGCAGCTACCTAGAATTAAAAACTGAACAAAATCTCCTCCTGAACTGTGAAGACACATATATTACACACACAACACAAACTGCAGTGTTTACCAGATGACTGTCCTTTGCTTTGTCTTGCCTTTACATTATTTACACTCTTATGTCCCAAACCTGATGCCAGATTACTTCAACTGCCACATAAACAGTCTCTGCTCTATTATTTCAAGATCATACTTTGGTGCCCTTAAGTTGTCAGAGCCTGTTGGGATGCAATAAAATGTTTTTTTTCTTTCACATATTTTGAATAAGGGGCTTCTATATAGGAAGTTGTGAGATAAATTTCTGTCTTCACCATGCTCTTTCTTCAATTATGGGTCTAAGGCCCTGGAACTCAAAGCCTGCTTTATCTGTAAGGTCTGGGTAAGAGGTGAAGGGCAGGTGTCCCTGTGTAACTGAAATATACTTCAACAGACTATCTCCAAACACATTCTCCAATTACATATCTCTCCCTTGAGCCCTATAAATAAAATCTCTAGACAGTAACTGGGCTTTCTCTAGTTGGTTTTTTTGATTGCTTTTTCTGGGATGAGGGTCCTCCACATTCACACCTAACTTCCTAGGCCTGTATCTTTTTAGACATCTCTCAAATGATTCAGATTTTTTTTAATGAAGCATTATATGCAAAGTGTGCTTTTTCTATTCTATTTTAATCTTTTAATCTTTTCTTTCAATCCTTACACAAACAAAATATTGGTTCCAATTCCCTGGTCATAATTTCTTTTTGGTTGATTCATTGTTCAGCTATAAGCTCTGTGATCAAAATATTTAGAAGGCTTCCAGGAGGTCATCTAGTAGTGCCCAAAGGCAGAATTGACTATACATCAACTGTTTTTGGCAGCTGCTCGTCTAACAGGTTCTTAAAAACCTCCAGTGATGGAGATTTCATCATTTCCCTAGGCAACCTGTGCCAGAGCATAACTACCCTTATCATTAGAAAGTTTTTCTTCCCAGAAAGTAGGATCATCTACTGGAAGACATATCAGTCACTGAGAAATGCTTTGAGATAACGCTATGCTGTCATCCAAATCCACCAGGTGCTTGCTCAGGGTTAACATTTGGTAAGGAATATGCCATCCTTGAAAGATACAGAAATGTTTTTGAGCCACTCCCAAGACAATAACTGATAGCAACCGATTCAGATTCAATTAGCCATTGGCTCCTTAGTGACAATAAATATCTCAGTGGCTGCTCCTGGATATCTTCCACACAATGAATAAGAATGAACTGGGAACTACACTGCTCCAAATTATTTAATTCTTAAAGAATAGACATTAAGGGGGGGAAAAAAATTTGCTTGGATCAAATACTGAAAGCATCCAGCCTGTGATGAGATCCAGATGGCATTGTGAAAGATCAGATTAGGCTGGATTAGGCCAAATATATATTCCAAGTTGTTTTGCCAATGAGCAAAAAGAAGATGCTTCCAAGAAGGCCTACTGAGTTTGCAGTTTAAACTGGCACTCCCTGCAAGATAATCAAACCACTTTAGTGACAGGAAGCCTTGTGAATGTGTGCTTATTTCATGCATGGCTGTTCTAAAGCAAAAAAAAAAAGAGAGCAGTTTTTTAATGGCACAAGAGAAAGGGCATTTTCAATGGTGTTCAGGCTAGCAGCTCTTATTTGCCCTCCACATCTCAAGAAGGAAAATGGAGACCAGGAGAAACCCATCCATTTTGGCTAGTTCAATTCTCCATGCCTGAGATTCTTGACTTTAAAAAGAAGGAGACAGAGATGAATCTTATTTCTTCATTAAATTTTTTAAGAAAAATATTGAAGATCTTCTCCCGCTTGATTGAAAAAAAGCTTTCCATGGTAACCAGATAATGAGAGTTAAAAAAGAAAAAGAAATACAAAAAAAGCCAAGCAGAAACTCCAAGTCGCAATCACAAACCCTCCATTAAAATTTTATTCTATTCAGTTCCTATCATTCACTTGGTCCCCATCCAAATGATGGCTGAGCCACCTCTTTTTTTACTTCCATTATCTGGCAAGAATATCTGCAAGCTCTGTGCTTGTGTGGAGGCTCAAACACGTGCAGAGGCTATGATGTAAAAGAAAATCCTACAACCCCTAGAATGAACCAGATGGCACATGAAACACTACAGATGTGAGAGCAGATGAACACTGGAGTGGTTTTCAGTGGTCCCATTCTGGACTTCCAGGGGGCTTGTGCCTGAATTCACCCTCTCTGACTCAGGCATGTAACTGAAGAGCCTCTTCACCCTTGGTCGCCTCATTAGTCAGTGGAAGGAGACAAATATTTCCAGTCCACTCAGGCCCTGTGTTGCTCTCAGAGATCTCATTCTTCCACCATTGCTGATGGCATAAATTTGGAGCTTCCAGATTCCTATGTTAGATATTTCCTTTAAGAAATTAGATAAGAATATAAGCAGAGTTTACAGGTTGTGGAATGCCAACAGGGCATCTTACCTAGGCAAATTCATGCCCTGTGCAATGTGTGCGGGCATCTCAGGGACATCTCAGGGAACCTATGAAAGAGCAGGGTAGCCTGTAAGTTTTTCTCAGAAATAACCTCTGAGAAAGCTTAGAGCTTGACCCCAGAGTGCAGAAAGGGGTTTTCGTCCCTTTTAGATTCTGCATGACACGGACAAGAGCGGAATCCTGTCTCCTCTAGACTCAGTTTAAAAAAGGCAGTTCAAGAAACCAGAGTACTCCCTGTGGACACCAGAACCCCATGGCAAGCCATCCTCCAGTCTGAGGGCGTTTCAGACCACTTCACCTACAGGACAGCGGTAACCACAAAGGCATGTATCATCCAGAGGAACTCTGTCTGATTCTGGTCATATAGTTCCCATCTTGGCAGGCAAGTGATCAGTTCATTTCTGTAGTTGTGATTAGAATATGTCAACAGTGTAGGTCCTAGGGCAAAATCGAATATATTGAGCTGAAGGTCTCCTTTATGGTTTTCTTTGTATTTGTGCATATAGACATGTCTGCATGTGACTTTCCCTTTGGATTCCTCACCAAGAACCACAGGCCTAAAAAGCTGAAATCAACACTGTCTCAAAATAATGCATCCCAGGTTTTAAATCAAACCTCTCATTTTCTGGCAGTAGGAACTTAGTCAGTATATTGTTAGTGTTCACACATTGCAGACATGATCATTTAAAAAGGCTTAGGGTTGTCTGTAGCCCAGACTCCCTGTTAGACCCCTTCATTTTGCAGCACTGAGGCTGTGTCCTGGAAAGGCTGTGGCAGCACCCCCTAATCCTTTAAATTCAAGCCTTCCAGTCTCCCAACTACAAGCAGGGTCGATTATGGTTCAGCCTGTGGTTTTTCAGTTGCATGTTAGGCTACCACTTTTCAGTGTCCCCAGCCCGAGGCTGATATTTTTGGCTGCAGCATCTCTGGTGTTTACCTCACAGAGGGGCTGCCAGAAGGACAGCTGCTCTCCTGCCCTGGGGCAGTGTGGACTGGGAGGAAGCAGGAGATCCACTCTCTCTTGCAGCCCTGAAGGAGCTGCCCCTGCCTCAGTGGGGAGCAAGCACCTGACTGAGCCAAAGGGCTTTCCCTGCTCAGGCTCCTAGGTCTGGGAGCACCTTACCTGTCATCTCCAGCCTTTATCCCACAACAGGCACCTCTCCAAAGTACACAAAGGCCTAGGAACAAGATGTGAATATAGAGAAAGCAGAGTGTCCGCACCTCTCCACAGACACAGCCCAAACCATTAAGTCTGTAAGAAGCAAAAAAAAAATTTGTAAGAATTCTTTAATCTTAGTTTGGGCATGACTCATAACTAAATGTTGTATTACCAATCTGTACAGCGTCATGAGATTCAGTTTCTCAGTGATGAACAGAACTAGCAATTATGCTTCGACAGGCATAATTTTATTGTTTGAAAAATCTAGCTAAATATAATATAACTAATCAATTGTTATAGCTATCAATTGGTCTGTTTTCCACAGAACAGGACAAAAATTTGCCAAAAATTGCCCTGGCATTGTCTGGCAAAAAAAGAAAAAGAAATTACTCAAGTTGTCTGTCTCTTTTTTCCCTTCCCACCATGAGGACATGCAGAGCCATGCATTATCCTAATATGGGGTAGTTAATAACTCAATTTAGAAAGAGAAAGTATGCACACTTTCATGTTGTGCCCTGATTACTTGCAAGTGATAAAAATAAATCTGATCAGGCAGAAACTTTGGAGGGTTCAAAGTGGCAAAAAAAGTCATAATTTCCCAAAAGGGTATGTTGAACATTTAACATTAAGTTATTTTCCCAAATTCTTGGCGAAAATCAGCCCAACTGCAAGTCTGACAGTTTGAGGTAGGTCAGAGCTCTATGGTCCCCTATGGGTTAAAACATAACCAAATTATAAAAGGTACATCCAAAGGGAAGCCAGACAAGTGGGAACTCAAAGATCAATTAATGGGTCTGGTAACTCTCAGCTTCAAGATACCAAATATGCTGCAGGAACCAAAGCTGTACAAAGCAAAAATCCACTTCAGTATTCCATTCTCCCTTTGTTTCTCAATGAGGACAAATTAGATAAGCTTGCTCCATGCAAGACTGCTTTGCTGTTTGATGTCAGGTACCCCTGAATCAGGGATTCATATTAAGAATTCATTGACATCGCAGTCTTGAGTCAAGCAAAACTGCAGGGTAGATTTTCTTTACCATTACAATTACAAGTAGAGGTGGCTTTATCCTTCTGAAAAGGATCTACCAGCAATTAAACACAAAAAAACCCAAACCTTTGATGTGTCAGGATCTTCCACCATTCCTTGCTGAGAAGTTTGAAAGGACAGTAGGTTCCTGACAAAACGATATTCAAGCTAAGATTGGCTTTCAGGTAATATAAAAATTTTTATTCCTCAGTGATCAAACTGTTGATGTGATTGGCTGGAATTTGTGTGTTTCCAAAATAAATGGCTGACTACATAGGATGATCTAATGGGTGGAGGCTGGTATCCAGTCACAAAGCAGTATCCATTTTAAAATAAAATTATATTCCTGTAATTGTACTTTGGCTCTTATTCACAATGGACCAAACCACAATAATTCTCAATAAGACAGTCAACCATCAACTACTGAGCCCCAAACAACTCAGACTGAGTTTGCCCTGAAGGATTAAGGTCAGGAAATCACTTCTTCTAAGATGCGATATTATGAAAATGTTTCAAAATACGAGCACTGGGACATAAGGTCAGCTTTGGGGCAATCTGCCAAGCAGGCTTTGCTTTCAAAGCCTCACTTCCCACTCACCAGGCCAGGGAGGGTCTGATTTGGTGTAGATGTCACAATTTATGCAATATCACCCAGCAGAATACCAAAATGTCCCACACTGACACAGCAGAACAGGGCTACAGGGATGTGGTCTGATGAGGAGGGATCACGCAAAAGCTCAGGTCGCTGGTTCCCCTTTCGTGGCCTTTCTTCTCCCAGGCAAACAAAGAGTGCACAAGCTGGCAGCCACTCAGGATGTCCTGTAGCCCCACAGACAGTGCAGTGCAGCAGATTTGGGAGCACCCTGTCACTACTGACCCCAAAGTGCACCTGTGGATATGGGACCAACAGCCCAGACACCAGAGACCTCTTTGTGAGCTCAGTGATGCTGATGAATGGGTATCATATCATCCTCCTTCCCTCTTTCTGGGTTACTGCTTCCCTTCCCCAAACCCACTGTCCCCTTGCCTTTCCCATGTTGGGAACCCTGCTCCCTCCAGACCTACATCACGAGAGGCATTTCTTAATCCTTTCTCATAGCCCTACTTCTTGCACCTCCCAGCCATGAGCTGTAATGTGTGAATGCCAACTTTGACATTTCTGGTTTGTTATGAATTCATCTCCTCTGTTCTTGAACCTGAGCTCAAAACTCAGCTGATGGGAACAGCTGTCCTCTCTTTTTCCTTTTCAGTTACTTGCTGAGGGACTACCCTTCACATCTGACTCATCACCTCACAGGCAGACCCAGAAGTTAACCTCACAGGCAGACACAGGAGTTAACTCCCTTGTCACCCTTCTTTGAGGTTTCCTGCTTTGATATTGCAAAGAATGAAAAAGAAAAGGCAGAGGGGGGGAAGCCCCTCTTGTTGTAACACCTGGTCACAATCTGCTTGCATGAATAAAAAATCCTCTTTCTCTTGAGTTGAAGGTGATCAAGACTATTTCCCTGCAACTAAATAAGCATCCAGCCAGACTTAGTGGGGAATGAGGAGCTGCAGTTGAGTGTTTGTCATGCAAGCTGCTATTGGCTTCAGCAGCTCTGGCTGCACACTCCAGGTGTGGAATGTACCGACCAGCTCACATTCACAATACTTTGGGATTATCCCTTGGTGGCAGAGGGGCTCTATCATACAGCACATGGCACTGGATATCTTCCACTGTGTTCCCCTATAACAGTATCAGAATCATAGAATCATAGAGTGTTTCAACTTGGAAAGGTCCCATAAGAATCCAACTCCTTGATCGTCACAGGACTACCTAAAGCTAAACCATATGACTAAAAGCATTTTCCAGATGGTCCTTGCACTCTTGACAGGCTTGGTGCCATAATGACTTCCCTGGGGAGCCCTGCTCCAGGGATTATTATTAATTTTCATACATTTCTTAAATGAAAATTTCTGAAGCAATGAGGATTTGGCTCTAGCTCAAGGCATAGTGCTATGGCACTGTGAGAGGGCCCATGCTGTATACTCCTGGGTGACAAGAGGTGTGTGGGCACAGCTGAGGATACACAGCCCTCTGAGAGAACAGAGTGACTGTGCAGGGCAAAGGCATGCACACCTGCTGCCCTCCTGGGGGACAACAGGAGCTGTTCCCAGGACTCTGCTGGGACTGTGTCTTGGACTCAGCTGACTGACAGATTTCAAAAGAGAGCCAGGGAATGAGTCAAGCTGAAGAGTCAATCATGGCTCCAGTGCCACATTTCTTTCCTGGCCTTTTCTCTTTAACACTATGGACATACCCCGTGGGGCTGAGGGCATGGAGTGCCATGTGGACACACAGCCTTTCTGGGAATATCCACAGTGGCCTGCCTGCCTACAAGGCTTTTGTCACTGAGATACAGGAGCCAGCAAGGATGCAGGATCCATTTAAACCAAATGAGCTGATCCATGGCAGCTATGTACAAGTCTGTTTTCTGTCTACAGCAAATGCAAAGAGGGTCTGTCTAAACCACAGTAATAGGGGGCTAAGCTGTTCAGATTTCCTCCCATGTGCTAAGGGGTAGGAGCATGCACTCAGTCACTGTGCCCCAGCTGATACTCAATATATTTATTGTGATTCAATATGCTGATCATATGTCTGAGCCTCGAGAAATGATTAACATTTCTGGTTTGATTAAGTGAAGGTCCCTTTTGAAGCTGCAAATGATGCCGCTACAATCTATCAAGCAAATATGTATTTATGAATATTTAAAAATGCTAGTTATGCAAATGTGCACTTAGGGAATTTAAAAATACATGTAATTAATCTCTTTGGGGTTGCTGTGATCTGTTGAGTGAACACATACCCAAGGAGAATAATCAAGTCAATAAGCCAACAATGACTATTGCAGAAGGGTACTCAGTTGTATCTCTCTTCTCCACGGATGATGGTAACACACAGTGGTTCTAAAGTAGACTGTCATCTTGTTCTTCAGTCATTTCTCTCTTAGGTTGCAATAACTCAGGCTGGCTGACAAAGCAATCCCTGCCACAGCCACACTTAATCAGGGTGTTAAGACTCATAACAAAATCATTGCTGCAAAAAAGACAGTATGCAGTATCTTTTCTAGATTAAATGTTTGTGTTTACATCCTTCATTCTACCATTCACTGCAGACAAAGTCCTCAAATATACTCAATTCTTATTTTTGTAATGTCTGACCCCACAGCACCCCACTCCATGGTGGAATACTCATTTCCAAGTGCATGCAATTCCCAGGGAGAATAGGTTATTTAAAGAAAGAAATGCTGGAAACCAGCCAGACTGGGATTCACTTAAGCTAGCAAAAACACAAAGGAAAGAGATGGCACTTAAAATATACAAGGGTTGTTTTCATCATCTAATAGCTCTGCTTCCATGCTTACACTGCATCCTCATCCTCTTGCACTCACACTGCATTTATATTTCTTCACATCAGGGATCTCTTTTGTAGAATTCAACAAGATGAAATATCAACACAGTAACAGCAGGACAGACATAGTTTAAAAGGCTGAATGGATCAGCAGCATGTGTCTCCTGGCCACTTAGCATTCCCACATTCTAGCTGCCCAGTTGCTCTCTCGTGACTTCCTCTAAGCCTATCAGTCTGTCCTTGTGGAGCAAACAAGTAGTTCTAGGAGTCACACATCATCTCCAGGCTATACCAGCATCAAGGACCATTGGAGAAATCTGGCATCTTTGAGATTTCTTTCCATTTTCTTAATTAGACTGAAATTTGATAAAGGACTTAAAATTTACTGAGGGCTTGGGTGGGGAAAAAGACAGCAAAAACATGCATGCAGAATATATTCTCATCAGACTTTCATATGATCATCTCAGAAGACAGTATTTTAGAAACTATATTTGCACATAAGTCTCCGTGGTTACTTACCTGGTGACTAAGTAAGAATCTGGAGATTGTTCTACTTGATTTCTTGCCTCAAAGCTTTCTTATATTCTGAGGTGTGCTTTATTTCACTTCTTCCCTTATCCATGTCAACTGGTAATTGGCTTCATAATCTGAGGGTTTTCATCTGAGGTACAAGAGACTGAGGATCAGATCCTACTCATAACTCATTTGTGCAGCATTCAAAAACCAAGACTAAGAAAGGCTCACACCACAATTCTCCACAGGTAACAGTTCACCTTGCTATCAAGGAGAAGAATTTGAACCTGATGGAAGTAGCTTTTGACTGTCAGCATTCCATTCTTCCTGCAGAGGATTCAGTCTGCAGCAGGCCCCCTATCTCTGGGGTCACTGGCATCTACTGCTGACCTGTCCATGAAGCCATCAGCCTCTACTGCCCACATGCTCCAGCACCTAGGCTCCAACAAAGAACCCAAGAAACTACAACTATTTAGTCCTTACACTTGGAGGATAACACTGAGCCCCAAATATTGCACACTGCTCTGTATTAGCAGCATAGCTAATTTTTTTTATGTATTTCATGTATCAACTAAGACAAGCAGTCAATTTTTGTCTCCAGACTCACCAGAGTAAAACAGAAAGCATAAAAAACGTGTTAAATGTTCAGTGACAAAAGTGAGAATTCAGTACAGGTATTTAGAAGTAATTGCTTCAAAATCATGGGAGCTGGGTCCATTGTTTCTGGAAGTGAAAAGTATATGACAATCCTCCAGAAGGCATTGAACAGATACAGTAAGGGCAATGTTGACTTTCTGGAGATGTCTACAATAAATGTGGGCTGCATTGAAGCTCACAACCCACACAGACCTGAGTACTCTCCATCACACACATTGTAACACAAGCACTCTACACCCAACCCAGGAGCAGTGCTGGTCCAGAGCAGGCTCAGGAAATGTTAAGGGCAACTGGGTACCAGTGCAGAAGATAAGAGTGGGGATTGTTACATTCACTTGACAATTCCTTCCCAAAAGCATGCAAACACAGCACAGTCTTTCACAAAACTGATGGTGAAATCTAGACCTAGGGCCAGGCTTGGGCAAAGAGGTGAAGCTCAGCCTTTAGGGAACAGTGTTAGCTTCAGAGATGCTTTTATTAGTTACATCTGAATCCATCACTACCACACTTGTGACCACAGGAACAGCACGTGTACCTTTAACCCTGCCTGGGAATCTGATCGGTGGGAACGGGACCAGTGAACTGCAGCATAGTTCTGCAGAACTGACTAAAGTTTGGAAAATGACAGCTTGTTTCTCATTTTAGACGTCTGTGAGAAAAGGCAAAATCAGGACCATTGTGTTCAGCTGTGCACTGACTGATATTTTCATATGCTAAGTTTCAGTAACAAAACCACATCTCCAGTGGAAATATTGACACAAATATGAACAGTGGCACTAAATACTTTTAGAAAAGAATTTTATTTCTGAGCTTAGTACTTACTGTTTCAAGCGGCCACAACTAGTAGTTCTCATAAGCAAATTAGGTCCAATTATCTGATGTCTAAATTAGAATCCTCTCCCTCCTCAGCTCCATTTGCAGCAATTTTTAGCACAAGAGCAATAACAGTTAAACACACTTACCTAATTATAGATAATGATCTTTATAAAGAGCTGCTAGAATATGCTAAGCATCTTAGCATAAACATACTCATTCATTCCTACAGCAAGATTATGGTAAAGCCTAGCGATGGCGGCAAATAGTACCTCTGTGGAAGCAACCCACTCAGTACAAGACACCACGTTGGTCAAATGACCTATCTGCTCCCTTTCTTCCGTCCCATCAGCTGCAGGTGTTCATTTCCAGCTCAGAGAGAGGATCTCAGCCCATCCCTCACATCAGCACTTTTGTGGTAAGCATCCTTTATTGCCTCTGATTTGTGACACTGTCTCTTACTGCTGCCATGAGGCAGGCCACATTGAAGACTCATTTTGTCCCAGATCCCACAGTGCTCACATTGTTAGATAAAAATTAATGGCCAAATTATTTTGCCAGGGCAGATTAAAGTCATCACTTGTCACAAAAGGGCCAGATTTCCTCAGTATGACTGGGACAGTCAACATAATAGAACTCGAGTGCTGTCCAGTCCTCCTCCTTCCCTTCCTGCCATTGCATTCTAGGAGCTCAGGAGGAAATGCTGCTGTTCCCAAAAGGGTCTGTGCCACACTTTTCACCCTTGCCTGCTTGACAAAACCAGTTTCATCTCACAGAGGGAAGCTACTGGAAAGACAAGCTCTCCTCCTGTGACCATGAGCTCCCTTTGCATGTCTCTGACAAACACCTATGCTGCCAAGGGAGAATTATTAGGAGCTGAAACACAGCCCTTGAGCAGCAGAAGCAGCTGCCAAGGCCCTGGGGTGATCCTGTGGCCAGTTTTGGAGGACCCTAATGTGCTGTCTGGAGCACACACACTTTTTATGTCTGAGGACCATGTCTGCAAGCTCCAAGGAAGCAGCAGGCAGAGCAGCAAGAGCATTTCCTCCCTTGCTGCCAGCAAACCTGAAAAACCACAAACTGTGGTGCTGGGAGGGTCTGTGGGAACAACCTCTGCACTGCAGACTGGTCTGGCACCTGCACCTGACAAAAGTGCCTCCTGAGAGAGATTGTACTGTCCAAAAAGTTTCCTCCAGACTGGACTGTGCTCTTGTAGCTTTGATAGCACTGGGCTCATCCCCCTGAGATTTGATTCCTGCTTTGTATCCCTGTGAAATAACAAGAGAGGAAGCCTAGTGCAGACCTTGCTCTGCAGTTCTGTGTTCCTGCCCATCAAATTGCCAGCAGCCACCTCACCATTTTAGGCAAAGGCAGTGGCCTTTGTAGCAAATTTTGTTATCCTGGTCAGAGCAGAAACAGAAATTCCTCCACAGAACATTGTGAGAATCATCATACAGGACACTTAAAAGATGTGTAGCCATGAGTTGTTGAGGGTTTATATCTCTTGAGACTACAAATAAGCCACTTATTTGTAGGGAAATACACAAGGGAAGCACCTTTGCTGCTGTCAAGAACAAAAGAAGATGCAGCAATAAGAGAAAATTAGAAAATGGCCCCATTAAGGCATCAGCTGTTTCATGCTACTAAATTACAAGGTCTAGTCAGAGAACAGCAAGGTACTGAAACAAAACTGCTTTGAGAGGCCAAACCCATGCTTGGGAAAAGCAGTAGAGATGAGCTGGTTACAAAAGAAGTACGTCTGGTGAAGGACCTGCTTTTACATGTGGTATCCTATCTGTGTGAATATCAGCACATCTGATGCCAGCTCCTATGACAAGTTACTGTGCAAAACCTTTCGTAACCTAGAGGTGAGGTTGCAAGACTACTAAGGACACCATCACAAACCTCACTACTGAGAGCAAACTTATCTCACGGCTGCTGCTTGCAGCCTATTGCCAGAGCCTCCCCATGTCTCCGCACTAAACCACCAACAAAAAATGCATTTGGGAAAGTCATACTAATAGTGTGCGGAACAGATGAGCATGTAGCTGGTCTGCTGAGTTCTGAAGACTTCCTGCCTCTTACCCAGGAAGGGCAGGGTCTGCAGGTGTCATCTGAGGTGAAAAATAAAGTGCAGCTCCCAATGGCTTATTCCTAGTGGCTGCTTTGGCTTTCAAGGTCTGTGTTAGTGAGAGAAGCTGAACTGTATTTACACGAAGAAACAAATGTCTAGAGAACACAGGTGATAGTAGAAAAAAGAAGTATCATGTTATTTTGGGCAGGCAGAGTGCAAGTGCAGCTAGGTGCACACAGAACCCCAGTCTTTGCAGTGACAGAAGAACAGACAGGCCTGTTTCCATCACCTGAAGATGTGTCTGCAGTGCCTTCACATGACCAGCCAGAAAGCAGAGACCCCAGGGTTGAGAGAGATTTCCCACCTCAGCCATCTGTGTGCCATAGAAGCTCTGTGAGAATCACCCAAGAACGGCCTCAGCTGGGTGGATTTAACTGACAAGAAAACACGCGTTTCCTGCTGGTATCAGCAACAGCACCGACTCTTTCCTGCACAGAAATTTATTTGTCCCATTTTACATTTAAGAAATGTAAAAGAAAGAAACAGAAAAGGGCTGGTTCACCTGACCTGGAGTCAGGCCTAGGACCCATCTGAGCTAGCACCATCTGTTCCTGTGACTCAAGGGTTTCTCTTCAAGGGAACACACCAGAAAAATCAATATTAATAGCATCAGCCAGGAGCTATTCTCTTTCAATACCTGAAGCTGCAGATTTTCTGCCAAAGGAGCTCTGATAAGTGATCTGAAATACTCCGTCAAATACAATCTACAAAATACATTGAATATGTGAACTTTTCCAGAAAATACTGCCTCTGCAAAACTAGGAAGTGTGAAAGGTGTGTTCTGTTCTGCATACACAGGCCTCTTGCTGCATAGGTCCAACAGGCATTAACAATCCTAGTGCTGACAACTACTTGCCATAGACCCAATCTGGAACAATAATTCTTGCAATTTCCTTGAATAGTTCCAAATTATTCATTACAAAGCTCATTCCTGACGTTCAGTTGCTAATCTTTTTTTTTTTTTCTCCAACTAATCCTATACTTTTCAGAAAAGATGGTGTGCCTAATTTGTGTTATAACTGCAAGAATTTATTAAAATGGAGCTTTAATGGGATCAAGGCACAGTGGGTCAGGTTCCCACCTCCAAGGCCAGAGCTGTAAAGCACAATAATGTCTGTTTTATTAGGCAAAATCTAAACTAGCAAGATGCTTTGGCAGCATTGGGAATGGGCATGAAGTGCTTTCTTTCTCTTATCCTGCCTTTTTCAAAAGAATAGCAAACACAGCATGCTCTTCTAACTAGCTGAAAGAATTAGGAAGTTGTTCCATGGTGGGACACATCAATGGGCACCATATTTCACCCAGGGACAGATGAGAATTTGACTTTTTTACAAAACTATCAGTGGAGACGATTAAATCCTTTAATCTACTTCTAAGCATAGTTTTCCTCTGGTTTAGACAATTAGATTAAATAGACATAAAGGAGCAGAAGCCACAGTGATTTGCAGACCAATGATGATATCAAATGCGATTATTCAGAGCAAGAAGGTGTCCCTGGCTGTGTTGTACTTTGCTGTTACGATGCCCTCAGCATCCTCCAGGCCTCATTCCCTGGCAATGACCTACTTACCCAATCTCTGGAGATTCCTCAGCCAGAGAGTAAGGAACAAAGTGACTATTTCCATTGCTACACCAAGTGGAAAAGTTTGCAAGCACTGTTTTGTTTTTTTGTGCTCTCTGGTCACATCTGCCCTCACACAGGCATGTCCAACAGAGGGGTAGAACCAAAAAAGACCCCACAGAGCTGTAGAGCATATGGCACA